>NC_056730.1:899546820-899609320 GCF_019279795.1 Protopterus annectens
GCTGAGCTAGTGGGGAGGTGGTGTGTGTTGCTTGTGACATTTTTATCTAGTACATATTTTTGTGCACAGTACTTTTATTATGACATGTATTATTTGTTTCCCATTTTCAGTACAAATTAAGCATACACAACAGACACTGGTGTCACTGTTTGTGGAAAATGTGCACATTAGCTGAATTGCACATTTGACTGGTTTACAACTACATACTGCAATTTAGATTCCTGAGTACACAGTGTAGGTTTTAAGTCTGCACCTGTTAGCCTTATAAATTTCTCAGTACATTCACAGCTACATATGGCTGAATTTGAAAGGTTAACACAGCACAATGGTGTCAGACAAACAAGTAAAACACATTATGATGGGAATATGTACTGTTGCTTTTTTCCAGTTATTTGACATGCCCATTCTAAAGTATGCAGACAAGCAGTGCTAAATCAGTTCACCTCAGTTAATGCATTCTGCAGGACATACATATTTCTATCTTCAGGTACAAATGAGATGACACACACCAGTGTTTGGGATAACCTTTAATAGTTTTGACATACATATCTGTGTACGACTTTCTTGGAAGGTTAACTCAGACACACTCATATATATTCTAATATTCCTCTCCTACATATTGTTCCTTGTTTGCTACTGATATCTGTATTACACAGCAGCTAGGAATACTCCATTGTACCACTGGCAGCCTGACACAGGCATTTATTCCTGACTTTTACAGCACAATTATATATACAGGCAGTACTACCATTACTATAATTTTGATTTCTTACTGCTAATTGTAGGGGGTATTCTGTACTCACCATACTGCCAATGCAGCCAGGCCAGTCACTGGGCATGAGCCTCCACATTCTGGGACCTCTCCACAGCAACTGTATGGAGAGACATGACACATTAATCACACCTGCACAGTCACAAGTTGAACTTTTTCCATACTTAGTTAGAGATACATAAGACTCCATACTTACAGACAGGTGGGACATCCTGCGCTCAGGCTTCTTGGATCCACTGGTCCAAGAGTGCACCCCTCCTCCACTTCAGGTCATTATGGTGATGACATACCTGCTCACCAGTCCGGGGTATGCCAGTGGCACTGGTGAGATCACGTGCAAGATGGTCCCAGGCCTCCGCTTTGTACTGCGAGCTCTGATACTGGTCCTGCAGCAGCCTACCATCATGGTGTTTAACTAGGAGCCAAACCATGACCCTGCACTCCTGGATGTCCCATTGTTGTGCTCGGAAGTGAACACCTTCACCAACACCAGATATTTTTTTCCTGCTTTGTGCATTCTCCAATGGTTATGGCTGTATTCCTGCCTGTGCAGTTTAAATAGGGCAGTTTTCCCACACTTTTTCTTGATTGGCCAGTTTTAATGTGCTGCACTATGCTTAGCTCCACGCAAATCTGCATAGCAATGCTTACACCAGCTAAGCAGAGCTGACATCAGGTAAGCAATGTTTACACTAGCAAAGCATTGCTTAAAATCATTTTTTTTCATTAAATTTATAAATAATTTTTTACGTTTATATTTTACATATTCCCACCCCTACTGTGCTATACTTGAGCCATATGATTGACATCTATCATTCAAATTCCTTAAAAGTTTATTAAATAATTTGGCAGAGGGACGATTCAAACTGAGCATGTTCTACATGCTATACCATGGCAGTACCACTACACTACAGCAGCTTGATGACGTTTTCTATCACAGTAGCACTTATCTATCATTTTCAGGATTTCAGCCAGGCTAAGCATAGCGGCGTGTCGCGCAAAGAAGCTGTGCGGGGCTTAAACTTCTCATTTATTTCATGAAAAAATATTATTACTTTTTTATTTTCTATTCCTTTCCTCTTGCCCTACTGCTTCCATGCATGTAGGGCAAGAGTGCATATATTTGGGGTGTGCACTTGAAGGTTGCTGGCTTCTAGGTGTTTGTGCTTTTTATTTTTATTTTCAGTGTCCACGGACACTGAAATGTTAGCTATTTACATTTCAGTGTCTGAGGACACTCGTTTACTATATAATATTAGAGCCAGGCTTTAATATTATATAATTTGACACTCATCTGTGTCAAAAAGTGCCGTACAACACTTTCAGAGTGAAGGGGCGTGTTTCAGGTGCAGGCACTGCTGACACTCACCACCTGCACTTGCTCCTGGTTTGTCTCTGTTTAGTTTAGATAGCAGCATGCCTTCATGCATATGTAAGGCGCACTGCTATCCTAAATGGACACAAACCACTCTATGCAAGAATAGCTTTATTCTTGCATGGAGCTTCGTGACTCCAGGGGTTTATTTTTCCCCTCAAATCATAGAAGTTCTCTCCCTCACTTCTCTTCTGCTGTAAATCTATTTTTGCCTGTGCTCTAAAATATATAAAATTTCTCCTTTAATTCTTTCTCCAAATCTCTATTGCTTTCACTTAGAGCTACTTGGGTTATCCACTGTATTGCCTTTTCTTCCTTAGCATTACTAATTCCCTACAACATTTCATCCATTTGCAGTTTTATTTTTATATATCCTGCCATTAATATGATCTCCCTCTGTACGTCCTTCTCCATAATCCTGCTCTTTATTAACTCTAAACAGACAAAACATCATTCCCTTCTTTAACATGTTATTAGATAGCTTACTCTATACTGCATTCACCTTTTACCATTTTTTGCACCATTTTATATCCCCACCACATATACATACTGTCAATTTATTTTTGTCCTGATCCACTTCAATAAAAATCCACACACCAAATTGGCATTTGATGACCTTTATTTAAACTTCATAAAACATCATAACTTTATTGTATCACTTCAATTTATTAATCACAACAAATCATCATTTATCAGGGCAGTGTATCCCCCTCACCCTGCCCAAATAAGCAGCATCCTCACCTCCACTCAAGCAGCATCCTACCACTTACTTTCACCCTCAAAAATTCCTTACACCACACTCAACACCAGAGGGGGAACAAAACAGGGACAAGGTTGCCCCTCTGATTTGCCTAAGCACCCAACCCTAATGGCAAACCAATACCTTATGTCCCAAAAAAGAGGGAAGGGAATCACTCCTAAATCTGATCCCTATCACAACTACCCACACATAAAAACCTATAAGCTCCACCCATACCTACCTCACTTCCTCTAGACTTTCCCTTATTACCTTAACCCTTCATTTCCCACACTCGACCTAACCCCTCCCTTAACTTCCTTTCCCACCCCAACCCTTCCAACCCCCACCCCCCTTTTCTCTGCTCAACTCCTAAATGCTGAAGACATCCCTTTACAAATTGGTTTGTTCCCAAACCTCATTTGTCCTGATCCACTTCAATAAAACATCACACACTAAATTGACATCTGACAACCTTCATTTAAACTTCATAAAACATCATAATTTTATCACATCATTTCAATTAATCACAACAAAACATCTTTGTAACCATTCATCAGGGTAGCATATCCCTGTTCACCCTAGCCAAATAAGCAGTGTCCTCACCTCCACACACTTATTCTTATTAATCAAGCAGTGTTCTACCACTCACTTTCACTGGGAACAGAAGAGGGACAAACCTGTTCCTCTTCACCACCCACCACCCTGACCCAGACTGTTCCTCCTCACCTATTTCAGTACTTTCATTAAACCATCCAAAAATAAATCTAAGTGTAGATTAAACAGATCAAAACCAAATTCATTCAGGCACACCCCATTCTCCCTGAACCACACTGGGTCCTTGTCATCAAAATCCCTGTGTTCTGTCATCTGCAAACCCAAAGCAAATTGCCTTGCCAACCTACAATTAACAAACTGCTGCACCTGTTCTTAAGCCATAAAACTAGCAGCATGCTTTCAAAATAAACTAGGTATTATCTCAGACCATGCAATGCACATACCTGGATATAACTTCTTAAAAATAACCAAATCCTCCCTTATCTGATATGCCAATTGCCACTTTGGAATTATACCCAAGTCATTACCTGCCAGATGTACCACCAATACTTGAAGAAGCCCCATCTGTGATTGTATACCTGCAAACTCCTCCATGAGTAATTTCAACATGAGACCTCCAATACCATGCCATATGGTTCTCCACCTGAAGCAATGCAAACTCAGTTCAGTGCCATTGGTCCTAAATGCACCACTCTTTCCAACCCAATGAATATATGAATGACCTAAGATGACAATTTCCATACAAAAAATAAATAAATAATAGTAAACAACCTTACTAGCCAATTATCTAATATAAGACAAAAAGGCATTTGAAGACCAGTGACTCACCCTCTTAATGACTTTGATAGATCTACCTTCCCCTCACTAAGTCAAAAGCCCTATCCATGTGAAAAAAATGACTAGAAAACATGTTTCCTGGAAAACCCATATAGTGAAATGCCCTCCTTATTACATATATAAACTGACTACTCATTATCACCTTACCGCCTCTTGACCAGAAAACCAAATCTCGAGGGCTCCCTGTAAGGGACTGTAGTAATTTCTGAGTCCAAGCCACTGGACATATCCAATCATGCTTATCATTCTCCAGAACAATCTGTGTGCCTTTCCCTACCTGGTCCATTTTAGATCTACACAACCAAATATGCACTGCCGGAGAAAATATCATGATATCACCCCAAACCAATGACCTTAACAACTCTGACACCCTAAATACTCCATAATGCATCCATAAGCTGAAGATCTCTCACAAAACATAATCAATTGAATCCCCAACAACCAAAGCTAAACACCACATTAAAACTTTTAAAACTTGTCTTGTCAATGGCCATCACTTATCCATATTCGTGCCAGCCACTCTATTCCATCCCATCAACATATGCCCAGCTGTACAGGACTTAGTGTAATCATGTATCCTTGCCACCTGCTAATATACTGATTGTGGCCAGGTCCACCTTAACCGACTACACTGCTTTACTGTGCACCCAAGCCCAGGCCAAGTATTGCAATAATAGTTCTTCTGATCAATCTCCCTCATCTTCAAGCAGCTGTAAAATAAATTTATCAAATTCATGTAATGACCTACCATATGCCCTCCTGGTAGATGCCGTCTACAGCTGCTGCACCAACCATCTGGTCACTCCAGCCCAATTCACCATACTTCATTTGACACTACCTTCGGTTCCTCCAGTGCCCTAGGGGTTAATTGCCGAAAACTAGAAAACCAAAGTTGACACAAACTCTCAGCAATCCCATTTTTAGCACCTGCTACATGCATGCCTATAAAAGAAAATTAATCAGCAAGCTCTGCAAAACCAACTTACGCAAAACTAACAAAAACTGTTCGGACTTTGCCATCTTCACCTGCAAAACCCGAACAACTGCAATATTGTCTAAGTGAAACATAAGCCTCTTTCCCCTCAATCGCTCCTGCCAAACCACATATGCAACAAAAATCAGCATTAACTCCAAGAAGGCTACATCCTTCTTCCAATCCTCCTTCTACTCTGCCAGCCAACGAGCCACAAACCACTCAGCCTCAAAAAATGCCCCATTCCAATACCCCCTCCTACATCTGTACACAATTGCAAATCCCCATAACCAATCTAGTTTTACTGCCAAAAGGAAACTCAATTAAACTGATCCAAAATGGACAAAGAGTTAAGTCAGCACATGTCAACTTATCAATTCTTACCAGATGATCTTTACTTGCCCTCCCCCAGGTCATGGACCTTCAAAATTTATGACCTGGCTGAACTGTCTGTCATGCAAAATTCAAATGCCCTAAAAGCTCTATGTCATCCTTAACCCACACTTTATCCTTGGACTTCACCCATCCAATACTTTCCTTCAAATGAGTTGTCCTCTCCCCTAGTAGACAAAACAATCCACATTCTGCAACTACTAGCAAACCCAAGAATTCTATTTAATTAGCTAGACCTTCCAACTTCTGTCACACCAATGAGACCCCCAGTTCCCCACACATCCCCAAAAATTCTTGCATACTTTCTCATGCTCCTCCATAGCCTTCACCCACTATTAGAAAATCATCTAGGTAATGAACCGCTCTTTGAGTGCCCACCCGCTGCTGCCAAATCCAATGTAGTGCTGTTCTAAACTTCTCAAAAGTAGTGCAGGCTACCGAGCAATTCATTGGCATAGCCTTCTCAAAATATAACTTATCTCCAACCACCATGCCCAATAACAGACATGCTTCTTCCCGTACCAGCAGAAGTCAAAATGCAAATTCAGTATCCACCTTCACCAACCATGGATGTTTAAACCCTGAATAACCTGCACTGTGTCATCCAAAGATACATAACTCACCTTGACATCCTCTACTGGAATAAAATCATTAACAGAGTTTCCTTCAGGGTAAGATAAATGGTGAATCATCCAAAATTCACAAGCTGGCTTCTTAGGAACCAAAGCCAATGGCAAGACCTTAAAACTGCTAATGGGGGCTGTTGAAAGGGACCAATAGCCTACCTGCCAGCCACTCCTCCGCCAAAGAATATCTTCCCTCACCTGCACTGAATACATGTTCTTACAAATTACTCCACCTCATCACACCTTTGATTTAATACAAAATCCCCAAGAAAATCCATTAATTAATTTCTCCACATCTGCCATATCTGGAAATTGCTGGAGTATGAGCCACAATACCTGCACCTTAATAGAAGAATATGTCCCCAGGTCTTCCTCTTGTCCCCCGAGAAGACACTCCCCCTCTCTGCCACAAAAATTTCCTCTACCTCACATACTTTGGAATCCTTGAAACGAAGATAGTAACCCACTCAAATCAGATGCAGATGAAGTTTGAGTGACTGCATTACCTTCTCACTGGCCACACTGCACCGCTGGATGTATCCCTGTGCACTTTGAACAAGTGTGCAAGAACCTGCATGCCACCCATGAGCATGTCCCTGCATTAAAAGCTCAACACACCACCACCCCTTCTCCTCCTACCTTATCCCCTCTGCTAACAGTACCAAGGCTATCCATCATAGTGGCCAACCATATTTCAGGGTGTCTCACTTCAGAATGCAGGGACTGATCAACTACTTTCCACTCATGAAACTTCTGATCATACCATAACCAAGCATTACCATCCCATAGCCGTTGGGCCTCTCAGATCATAAGGAAATATGCCAAGAGGGGAAGGGCCAAGGCATTATCTTTCTCCAACCAAACCACCATATAGTACACAAAGCCCAACTCCTTATTCTCCCAAGTTCTCAGTCATAATCTATCCACTTTCCTTCATCCCAAGGCTGCTAAAGCTACCAAAAGATCTTTGTTGTTTGCAGTTTCTGAGTCCAACAAATTCTGAACCCCTTCTGTATCAATTAAATCAAAGATATCAACATACTTCCATCCTTTCCCTATAAATTAGGAAGTTATATGAGGGGTCAAAAATACCGCTCCACTCCCTTGACTTAGGGCGTGTGTAGCTAACCATTTGCCAGGCTGCAACCCAAAATCTGAACCCACCTCCTGCAGGTGCGAATCCATCCCAAACATGGATGATGCCAAACTCCCTAAGCAAAAACTTACACTACCCTCCCCATTGACAGCCTTGCATAGAACCTGCCCCCCTCACTAAGCCTATGTTGGCCCCCTAAGCCACTTGCAGGTTCCCCAGCCTCCTGATGTGACATGTCACCACCTATATCCAAACTATTCCCTGCTCGCCCTAAGTTTGACATGCCTGCCGGACCTTCCATCAACACATTATTACCTTCTGGTGCACCATGTGCAATTCGAATGGCTGGAGCCTCCACTGTGACAGCATCTCTTGACTGTTGTGCTCTCTTCCCTGGGGCCACCTGCTTGATCTCCACTACTTGCCTTTTCTTGTTCTGACTGGAGTCTCCGTGTTCATCAGGCACCAGAGTTTCACTGTTAGGCAACTCTCAGGACAGTTCTTCTGTCTGTGAAACTGTGGCTGCCCATCTCTATTGCAACATATGCACCTTGGCCATCTGATCCAGCAGTACCTACTAGTCATCTCAGAGAATTAACATGACCTATCAAAGAGAAAAAAAAACAACCTTAAGAGCTTTGAAGAATAGAGATAAAAAACAAAACAAACAAACACTGCAACATTAAGAAGCCACCTAACTGCTTATTGGACCACCCTCCCATCTAACTGCCCTGATGGCTCCTACCCCTGCATCACCTCTGCAGACAGACCATCTGCAGTTCTCCACTCCTTACCTCCCAAGAGGCCACACTACAACCTGCTCTTCCTGACATTATTACATTTTATTGTTCAGAAAATGCATTTTGAGGCAAAACCTGTTATTCTATTCACTTTTAAGAGAATCAGAGTAACACTTAAAATTGCCACAGCTTTTGGGTCTTTGTCACCCCCCCCCCCAATTATTTTAGATTTTTCCAGAATTCTTTGAGGCAAAGAAGTTGACAGCTATGTTCCAATGTAATTCACATGGTCTCCAAATCCCCACCCCTATCTCCAATGCAGTCCTATACAAACTCATTTTAACAAAGTTATACTTGATCTGCTGAGTTAGCATCCTTACAGCAATTTATTTTTTTGAATGCTTTTACTTAGTAACCCAAAGAAATCACCAAAGCCCAACATTAATGGGCACTATAACAGCACGATAGTAACAGCCAACGTCTTCGTTATTTCTAAAATGTAAAAAAGCAAAGGTGTGAAAACATACTATGCTCCTAAAGGACCAGTGGGTGATGCTTAAACATTTAAATATTCACTAAAGAGAACAAGCAAGCACTCTAACCACTGTGTACATAAAACTGAACTTAGTATTACCATCTCTCAACAGGACTGTGAAGTCTTAATTCTCAAATGTCTGTGATTATTTTCTGACTTCAGTCCTCCAAGATTTGAAAGCACCCTATATCCTCCACTTTTTGGCAGAAACCCATAATTTTACTGAAAATTACAGCAGTTGCAAAATAAAACCACAAAAATTTAGTAGTACACAATTTTGCAACTTCACTCCATGTGTTATATTAATAAAGAAACAAATATGTAGCACCAGCTTCCCATAGTCATTATCTCAATTTCATAACAACAATCATGCCTCCCTCTGTGAGTTGAGACCATCATTGAAACCAAAACATTGAGAAAATAAAACCTAGCCATTAAAAAGAAGCGAGAGTATACTGAGTAACAGGTGAAAAGATGAGGCAAAAATCTGGCCATGCTGCAAAAAGCTGTACTGTGAGAGGTATGGCCATGTTCCACTGAAGGTTAGGGGTGCACAGCGCATGCATGATGGCAACCGTTACTCTACCTTGTTCAGAGCCTGCACAAAGCCATTTGCAGCTTCGACTGAAGAAAACATATCAAAAAACATTCATGGCAGCCCACCACTACCAACAATGAATTCCGAACCAGTCAAGAGCATCAGAAAACGCGTCATGGAGCTCCTTACCCAAGAAACTACCCAGCAACGATAACAGGCACTCTTAACAATATGTAAGTTCCGTGCTGGACCTAAAGACCTGACACAATTGTCTAAGGCGGTACCGTTTCTCCTCTTTATTCATCTTTTTTTTTTTTTTTTTGTTAACAGAACCTAATCAAAACAATAGTGGCCCATCATCTATCCCTGGACTACCTACCATTGCTAAACCTTGTCATCATCATCCCCCCACACACACACACACAGCCATAACATAGCCTTGCCTGAAAGCATAGCACTGAGAAAGAAGGAAAGAGAATAAAAAAAAATCAAAGACCCAACCAAGCATACCCTAAACCCTTGACACCCAGCATTAACCACCTCCACCATACACACAACTATTAATCCAAGGCCTACCTGACCACACCAGTACCTACAAGTCATCTCAGACGTAAGTCTGCCTTGTAGCAAGATCACGGCTAAATCTGATTCCTATCACAACTACCCACACATAACCTCTGAGCCTCACCTTACACCTACCTCACCTCCTACAGACTTTCCCTTATTACCTTAACCCTTCATTTCCCAAACTCAACCTAACCTCTCCCTTTCATCCCTGCCTTAACATCCTTGCCCACCCCCATCCTCTTCACATCCCCTTTTCTCTCTCTGCCTAACCCTTAAATGATGAAGATGTCCCTGTACAAAATGGTTTGTTCCCATACCTAATTTCTTCATACCTGCAACTCTTTAAGCTTTCTCATTTCCCTTCTTTTTCTAATGCCATCAGTGTAGCAACCTCATATGTTGATCTGTCACTGTCCCTGTTACCTTTTGAAATGTCAGTATCTCCTATGCTTCTGCCCACTTCTCATCACTCTTCCACATCTTATTGTCCTCTAGCTATCAGTCCCTGGGCTCACAGCTTTTCCTGAAATACCTTTTTTTCCCTTTCTGACATTCCTCTTTTTCTCCACATCTGACCACTAAATTACTACCCTATACAATAATCAGTCTCTTATTCTTAACCCAAAAGTCCTCTTCACCTATTCAAAGAATACATATTGCCTTCTTTTTCTGTTTTTTTTTCTAGCTATTCTATGCGTCGGAACCCTTTTTCATCCCATTCTCTCAATATACTTGTAAATACTTGTTTCTCATTTAGTCCTCTCATTCTAGCCCCATTTTTATAAATGTTCTCAATTCTGCTTCTGTAGGTTTCTTTATTTCTCTGAACGTTTCTTCCCCCTCTGCCATCCTTAGTCTACCAGACCTTCCATCTAACTTGACAATTTTCCAAACTACTCAGTCTTTTCAGTACATTCACTGACACAGTTTACCTTTTACATTCAGCCATGGCCCACTCTCCTGCCACCTTTCTTGCCCTCACTCTTTCCTTACCTGCCTTACTTCTCCTTCCTTCCCATACAGATCCATGACACACCTTCTCTAGTTCCCCTAGCAATAATGTCATGGATTTAATCTGCACAATTCAACATGTAAATTACCAGTAGTAGCTTCATCAACCTTACCACTTCTATTATCCCATAAAAACGTTCTCCCTACTGGTACATTTATCCAGTATTTCCTTTATCATGTCCCTTAACTCCTTTTAGTTTTTCCCTCTGTTTGATATACTTTTCACTCAAAATATCCACCTTTTCAACAGAGCAATCCTACCAGGTGTTGTACAGTTCCTTATATCCCTATTGTTAATGATTTCTTGAGGTGATAAACCAAGCCTGGTTCTTCATCAAACTCTTCAAAAATCTGCAGCAACTAAGGCAACATATCCTCTAAATTTCCATTAATAACATGCAGTCATCCACAAACAAGTTTATACTATTTTCTTTGTCTCTCTCTCTCTCCAGCTTTCTATTTGTCTGTTTATTCTCTGTGCCATTTTAGCCATGACCAGCACAAACATTTCCAGGGACAGTGGATATCCCTGCCTTGTTTTTCTACTTAGCCTCACCTTACATGATAAACTTCCTTGTAGAACGATTTGAATCTTTGGCTTTTTATATAATGTTCTGATATTCCACAGAGACCTTCCTTCTACCCATTCCTGCTTTGGAGTCATCATCATAAAATCCTACCTTATTGAATTGAATGCTGTCTGAATATCCACGAGTACTGCCTCTGTTCCTCTAATCTTTTCCCTCTCACACAATCTCATAAAATCCAGTCTCTAGTGATCTGTAGATGACCTACCTTTCACAAAACCTACTTCTAACTCTCAATAACTTTGGTAATAGTGTATCTGGCCTAGATGCTCATATCTTTGCCATACTTTTTTTATTCTGTTGTATAAGAAAATTAGTCTGTAACTTGCCAATTTTTCCTTTCTCTGCTTCTCTTTACATAGCTCCACCATCTCTGTGTGACACATTGATTCTGGCACTTCTTTTTCTTCTCTTTTACTATAACATTTGGCAAAAACTCACAAACCTTCATTCCTACTGATTTATAATAATCTATTGGGAAACCATGCTGACCATTTGCTTTTTTCATATGTCTAATCACAGACACCACCTCTAACATGCTCACCTCTTTGCTCATTTTCTCCTTGTCTTCTTTTTCAAGATCTGGCCCATCCCATTCTTCACATTTTGTCCCAGTTGATTTTCTTCATACCTGGAAGTCTTCATAATTCATCTCTCTTTTTTTGTAATCTTAGAAATTCTCCTACCTCACTTTGCTTCCACTTCAGCCACCTGTGCACTCTTCTTTGAATCTTTGGGTTTGTCCTCTAACAACTTCATTTCTATTTCATGTACCTCACCTGTGCTCACCATCTGCATGTAGATGCTCTTTTTCTAACTCCTGTTTCTCCTTCATCTTCCTAGTTTTGTCTTTCCTAATGATCTCTTTCTTCATCTAGTCCTCCTCTTCATTTATGTGTATCTTCATCTGCTACAGTCCTGTGTCTAGTTTTCCTACCTGATCCTGTCACCATCTATTTTGACATATTCTGTATCCCATAAATGCCACACTCCAAGAAGCCTTGATCTAATCCCACTTCTTGGTTCCTGGGGCTCCCTTTTTCAATGTATTCCTTTGAACTGCATCCTAGCCATATGTTGTAAGCATTCCACCTGATCTACACCTCTCCTCTTACTTGGGTTCCATCTCCACCTTTCCAACCCCCCACCTCATTTTCATAACATCGCAACCAAGGAATGATTCATATCTTCTCTTTCATATCTTCTCTTTCATATATGGCAGTAGCACCCACCTCACATAAAGCTTCATCACCCACTAATATCCTTTCCATCCTACATGTCTACTTATCTTCCTGTATGCTGAATGCAAGCTGCTTCATCCTTCTCCATTTTTCTTTTTATCCTTCTAGCAGTCCTAACCATTGCATACATTTTCTTAAACTGTCCTCCCATTTTATTTATTTTATTTTATTTATTGGGTCCATTGGGGGGGGACAGCCCCAGTGTCCGAGAACAGTTCCTGGGGAGAACAGCTCCCAGTAGTTACACACAGACAGTAGTAACATAACAATTTAACATAGAAACATAGTGATTAACATTTACTTACAGACATTAGTACATCCATTTACAGATTAAGAACATTATGAACATACATTCATTTACAAATGAGAAGTACAATCTGAATGAGAAGTTCCTGCTGTATAATAAATGAGAAAGCTTGCTAAGTCTGAGCTGTATGAGCAGTGAGCAGTTTGATCTCATGAAAAGAAAGGTAGTAGTTGGAGGTGGTAGTTGGGTGAAAGTGGGGAGTGGGAAGGATGGTTGAACATATTTTAGTTTTTTGAAGGTGCATGATTTTTAGTTTTGTTTTTTTGTAGTTGTGAGTTGTGTTGGAGGAGGTGGTTATGGTGGTGAGGTAAGCAAAGTGGGAGTGAGAGAAGTAGTTATTGCTTTGCTTGCAGAGCAAAGTTGTTGCTTGATGATTATTGGTGGGTCTTGTGGTGTCTGCAGGGTGGAGTAGATTCTGAGGGATGGGGGATGGTCTGTGGGTTGATGGGGGGATGGGACATTGTGGAGACTTGATGTGACTGAAGGAGGTGTGAGTGTTCAAGCCAGCCCAGTTCAGCAAGTGAGAGACAGTGGTGGCAGAGTGAGCCCCCAGCTGTGAGAATTTTGTGTTTTTTTTTGGGCAGGTCTCTAGCTTTTTGTTTTTTTTGTTGCAGGTCTCTTTTCATCTTAGGGTGGATTGGTATAAGTAGGGGTGTATATAGGTGGGAATTTGTAGAATTTGCTATTATAATCTTTTGTGCTTTGTGAATTTGTTTCTTTGTTCTTTGCTTTTTGTTTTTTTTTACTTTTTTATAGTATTATTATTGTTTTTATGGTTTTGGATTTATAAATGTCTCTAGCAATTTTTTGTTATTGTTTATGTGTTAAAGTAGTTGTGTGTTGTTGTTTTTGCTGTGATGTTAAAGTGAGATTTGTTTGAGTATGTTTGGTGGGTTGGAGTATAGTAGGTTAGTTTTTTTTTGGTTAGTTGTTGGATTTGGGTTGGATACATGTTTCAAAATGAGAAAAAAACTTCTTGTGTGACTTTTTTTTTTTGGGGGGGACTGGGCTGGGACCAGATGATGGTGGTAGAGTGCATGAGCATATTGGATGGTGTGCCATGTTGGTGTTCAGAGAAGTTTATATTGGTGTAAGAGAAGAAAAAAAGGTCAAGGATGGATGGGGGGAACTGAATGGGGGCAGGAGGAGTTGGGGAGAATAGATATTCTGCCATACAACGGTTGGTTGGCGTCAGACAGCGTAACAGTGAAACCAGTTGGTGACTGATTGTGGAAGGATAGGTTATTGGGACAGAGATAAGTTGTTTGTTGTGGACCCATGTCATGCTTTTTATAGGTCTAGGAGGTCTAGGAAAGAGAGAGAGCCATTGTTTTATGCTTATGCTGAAGTGTTGTGTTTGGAAAGGAGAGGCAGGCAGTGTGGTGGTGCTGGGTGAAAACCATGCTGATGCTGTACTGAGGAGGTACAGGAGGTCTTGCAATCCACACAATCTTCCTAATTTCATATTAAACTCTGCCTTCCATATAGTCTATCTAGAGTCAGATCTCAACAATACATTGAAATCCCCTGCACATCTCACTCCTTCTCCTCATTGTATCACTCTTGTTGCCTCTACACACCCTATCACATCCTCTAATTCAGCACAATTTGGGTCATAAAAGGATTCCATTAACAGTTCCCTATCATCCAAAGTGCATCTACACACTACCCACCTACCCTTCATCCCCAAGTCACTCACACCCCCCACCACCCTCCTCTCTCTTGCATTAGTATTCCTGATTCTGCTCTTTCTCTTCAAATACAGTCACGCCAACCATTTTATAATATTTCCTTTGTATTTCCTCTGTCTCTCTCTCTTTGATTACTTTAGTTATTGTAGCCATACCATATCCAGTCTTTACCTTTTGATTATACTCAGAATGTACTCCCTCTTTATTGGGTTGTTTACACTCCCCTGCATTCCTACTTCCTACCTTCATACCCCTCCTCCTGCAGCCTACTGTCCACTCCTCAAGGGGTGGAACACAAGGGTCTTTTAGATACTACAAGGGCACAGCAATGTTCATTCCCACTAGACAGGATATGTCAAAGTCACTACCAGTTATCTGCTTTAACAGCCACTTAGGTTCCACCTGCCCAGGTAATATTTTAACCTAATTTTTGACACTCCTAATTGCCTCTCTCCTTACTCGTTTATCCCCAGTCCTTTCTCTAGGACCCCAGTCTTGCAATGCACGCAATCTTCCTCATTCTGAATCTTTACTTATTACTTTCTTGTACATTTAATATTATATTTGCAGCATGAGACAGCCTGTTCAGACTAGGTCAGCTCTCATTTCCATGACTGACACATACAGTATAATTGTGCACAAGCATAATATGTTGACAAAATCCATACTAGTTTTCCTGACATTACCCATTAATACACCAGTGGTGAATGTTCCCATACTACAAAGAGATTTAACTAAGCTTCTCACTTACTATGATAAATGTCCTCCAACTTCAAACTGACTAATTATAATTTGACATAGGTGCCTTTAGAATTCCGCTTATAATGTACATTATAAACTAAACGCGCACACACACACACACACACACACACACACACACACACACACACACACACACACTCACACACACACACACGCACACACACACACACACACACACACACACATATATATATATATATATATATATATATATATATATATATATAAAGCACACACACGCACACACAGAAGGATTCTATAGAGTTGATCATTCATAATATCAAATATTTTTAATGTCAGCAGAAGCAATCAAATAATCATTCAATTGCCAGCATTATTTTGTGGGAGGTAGAGGAAAAGCATGGAGTAGGAATTTGCCCTTTCCCCACTGCTGTGCAGTTTCGGGGTAGTTATATAATTACTAGGGGTTTGGGAGTACATGGGGGCTTGTCCCTTGCAAAAAATGTGACAATTTGCAGTGCATGCAGGTAAAGAGCCAAGAGCAATACTGATTGGTTTGTTGATACCCTTTATTTAGGATATACGGAAAACACTGGGAGAGAAAAGGTATTTAAATAGTTAAAGTGGAATGACTTCAATAAATGACAGCTTTGTACTTAATGATAATAATCAATGATGGAGGAGACGGTGGAAGTGTTATGGTAAAATGAACCATAACAACAACAGAGACATTGTATTTAAGAACAAAACAAGCAGCAGGGTGAATAGTGAGATTTTTTAACCATTTACTTCTTTTGCTGGATAGCCTGTGACTGGCACTAATAGAAGTTGAAGGCCTACCTAGAAAACTCTTGGACCTCAGACCACAATAACAGTAAGCAGTAGTTGTTTTCTGAATGTAGTTGGTAAGCATAAGCAGAAAAAAAAATATCAGGCTATGTGATTTCATGAAGAAAATGGGACACAGTCTTTTAGAGTGAAGAAGATACATTTTCTTTAGGAACCAATCCTGGAGTTGGTATTTGTAAGTGATGGTGTGTGTGTGTGCGTGTGTGCGTGTATGCGTGTGTGCGCGTGTGTGTGTGTGTGTGTGTGTGTGTGTGTGTGTGTGTGTGTGTGTGTGTCAAGCCTGTCAGATGGGAGATAGGTGTGGAGGTACAGACCCTCCATAAAACCCACAAATGTTGTACTTTGTAGGGAGCCAACTCAGCAAAATGTTATTTTGATGAACTGTCTCTTGACAAAGCATACTAGATCCAAAATATTTCAAAGTCTGCCTGGAAGATGATTTTGTACAGAGACTGTGAAATGACCAACCAGTTTGGTCTGTATAACAGCAATGTCATAGTTCATGAAACAGGAACAAATAGATGTGTTTCCAAGAATCTAGGTCCAAAGTATTAAACAGTGGTTGTACTGTGGCCATTGGTTGAAGGTCAGCCTGCAAACATGAAACCAGAGAAGAGTAGATAGCTTCATATATGCATTTGCCTCTTTTGGTACTGACAAATCAATAATGAAGACTAGGAAACCTGCTCTTGCTTGGAAAGAAAATGGCCCTAAAGATCTGAATGTTAACAAAAGGTAGGTGAGGCAGAAGGGTCACTGTAAGAGATGATAGTGGGCAATTTTCTTTATGACACATAAAATAATAAATTAAATGTAAATGCAAATGATATCAGTAAAGAACAACACAAGATGACCTGTAATCATAATTTCATATATTATAGTTATGGAATAATGGTAGATTTAGCACTTTCAAATCTGTTGAAGTACAATTTTTGATTTTGTGAGACTGGGCAATTCCAGTGGCAATACTATACACACGGAGACAGAATGAGTGAATTATTCAAAAAAACATCTTGCGGACTTAGGTGTTTTGTTTTTTTTTTCATTTCAGATGTAATGCAATGGTAGACATGAAATCTATATTGTCCAGGACTATACGAATTGGCATATGTGCTGAGTAAACAATGGGATATAGGAATGGAGCATGGGTTAGTGTGCCAGGAAGTGACCACTGGCTGGACATGAGACTGGTGAAGGATACTACTCTACTGGGGATGAAGAACCTCAAGGAGTACATAGCAATAACAGGACTGAAAAAAATAAACTTAACAAATAAATAAATGCATAACATAACATAGCATAAAATAAAATAATAATTCACTTGTCCACAAGTGAGGTGTCTGGATATCTAGGGGATGGAGAATTAAACATTTCCCCATTGTAATTATTCCTTATTAGAGGCCTGAGTGAGGATGTATTGTTTGCTTACAGTTAATGCTCTGAAGTATACTTACGATTAAAAGGGACTTGTAATATAGACACTTTAATTTGATAAATGTATTATTTTTATATATATATATATATATATATATATATATATATATATATATATATATATATATATATATATATATATATATATATATTTGATATATTTGGCTTTAATATAGTCAGTGTAGGAATCAAAGCTACACACTCACTGTGTGGCATACATGTGGTGTATGTGTGACTGGGTTTGTTATTTAATACAGACACTTCCACAAAGCAGAGCTAAATAACTGGGTAAGAAGTGTGTGTGTGTGTGTGTGTGTGTGTGTGTGTGTGTGTGTGTGTGTGTGTGTGTGTGTGTGTGTGTGTGTGTGTGTGTGTGTGTGTGTGTGTGTGTGTGTGTATGTTTATATACATGTGTATGAGACACCGCTTGATCAAATCTCAGTAACATCAGTTTGTTTCAAATATGGAGTTAAGTAACTATGCACGTTATTGTGATTACTGTCTTAGAAAACAGCTCCTTCCCAGCATCTATTATTAGGGTTGAGAGCAGAGAAAAATATAAAGTTCTCCTGGAACATAAAACTTTTTCATGCTTGTAGAAGTAATGAAACAGAAAAAACACATACTACAGTAATTTAGACTGGGGTGTTTTTAATTTACATTTTTTTTATTTGAAATAAATGAGTTTCATTTCAAAAATTGATTTATAAATTGCCACTATAAAACCTTAACAGAGGTTTCATGGTGTGCAGCAGATTTATCATTTATAATCAATAAGGAAAAGAAAGAACAAGCCTGCATGACAGGAAAACTGAAGAACAATATGTTGAGTTTGTGGTTTGATTAACTTACAGCTAATGGCTATATTTGCCTTAGCAGACATTTCCAAATTAAGATGTGTAGTTCATACATCCATTTAAAATGAAACAAAAAAATGAAGACTGCAGGAAAAGAAAGGCTAATAAACTGATGTATGAATGCTCTTTATTCTTTATGGTCACTAGTAGGGCTTCCAGTTTTATTCATTGTGACTGACCCACAGAAAGAATGAAAAGGGCCAATCATTTTGAAACTTACAAATACCACTGTACCAGAGGCTAAGGGAGTAGGGTTAGAGCAGTCTTTCTACATATCACCCTCAGACCATTTTGAAAATAACTTATTCCTACAAACTGTAATGATTCTTTAATGTTATTTGCCTGTTTATTGATTAATCAGACAAGCAGCCTATTTCATAATTCAGGCTACAAGGCCCAGTGCATCAAAGCATTTACAAAATGAATAAATAGACAGAGCACCGGCACTGTTACTAGGCTGTCATACACTGGAAGTACAATGCATAAAGACATAAAGTCATTATGTTGCTGTAATATGCATACAGTGATAGAGTGTGAGCACCAAGATAACATAGGACAATAGTGACAGGGTAGAATGTATAAAATATAAATAAAGGCTAATCCATAAGAAACCTGTTTTCCTTCATAATATTACATTCATCAAATTCATCAAATTAATATTTGAAATGGCCTAACAACATTTGAAGTATAACATTTGGCGAAGGATAGCCTGCCTGTGACCTCACACAAAAAAATAAATAAAAGCATTTTCTGTGGGGGCATCACCTTCTCCCCTCATACACACCCTTCCCTTGTAGGGAGATGCTCCTGCTATAGTCTGCTTAACATAACATACTCTAAGGTCACTGTATCCTAGTATAATTTATACAACAACTTCAGAAAAATGGGGACTTTCAAAAACATCTGTGGACAGCTAGGCTGCAATGAAGTAATTCATGTCTAAAATGATAAATACACATGATCCAGCATGAAGCTACTTCTTTGAAGTCTCTTAGCAGAAAAAAAACACCCATCCAGACTTCAGAGATTAAAGTTCTATTTTAACTTCTCAACAAGTCTGCAGAAATCTTTTTTTAATTATTTAGCTGGAAGTATTTTTGAATTTACTTTATTATTTAGCTGGAAGCACTCTTGAACTGCCTTTTTGGAAACACACATGGCTCTACCTTCAGATCAACAGGGTAATCCACACCAACTTGCACACTCTAATGTGACCCCTGTAGTTCATTTTTTATTATTCCTGGGTCCAAGCCCCACAGGGGCAGGAAACTAGGCTGGCTCACAAGGCAATCTCCTTACCAGGAGATACCTGTTCCCTATTTACATATTTGGGTATTTGCTTTGACCGTAACCTCACCTTTCACTGTTACTGAAATGGGATGATGAAGAAGGCCATCAGTCACCTCTCATTTTAAACTCCCCTAAAACATCGCTGGACTACTCACCATGGGAGGTCTGTTGTTTATTGTTAAGACTGTCATTCGTCTGATAATTGAATATGTACTGCCCTTGCTGGATTTATGTTCTGTAAATGAGAATGAATCTACATTGATCAAAATATGACAGCTAAATGCAGTCTCAGGCCCAGGAGAGTGCAAAGGTTATCTGGCTCCCAGCCAAATTAAAAAAAAAACACTCGTCTTTGGTTGTCTCTTACCTACATTTCAGTACAGTGGCAAATGTCTTCACCTTGTAAGCAAACTATAAATGAACTCATCCCATTATTTGTTGCATTCCTTCTGTCAAGGTACACAAAACCTAAGTCAACCTATAAATGACTTGAAAAGCCTCCCCCATTACAGAACTTGTCAAACAGAATTCTCTATGATCTCAAATCAGGAATATTTTACCTCTCTGACTCCAGATTTAATCTACTGTAAGATCTAAGATAAAGTTTAATCTACTGGAAAACTAAAGATTAAGTTCTGTCTGTTGATATTACTATATAATCTCAGTGTGCCTCTTCCTACCTATCTAATTGTTGTGCTTGGAACTTCTGCTGAATTAGACATACATTGTTTATTGCCCTCTAATTTTCATTTTATTAGCAAACTATAACTACATACTTTGTTTCCCATTTAACAATAATGTATTTTGTCTATACCCTAGTGTATTACTATGATCAATACCCTATGTCATCTGCATGAACATACTGATTGATTATATATCTTTATGGTTTTGTTTCAATCCATATATTTCTTGTCTGATAGCTCAGGTCACAACTGTAAATACTCATAGATTATAATTATTTGCCCTATTTGCAAATAAATAGTAACATAATGCCTTGCAGAGGGAATACCAGAGAAGCCATACAACATAATGAACTGAATGCATGGGAATTAAAGGAACCTATAGTTCATGTTTAAGTGCTTTGTCATATAGGAAATAACTGCTAAGTTATTGCGTAATTTAGAGCACCAGGTAATGTGAAAAGGCTAAAGTACAATGTCTTTCCAAAATATGATAGCAACTTTCACTCCAAAAATCTAATCTTGACAGATGGCTGCATGTGTCTTATCATAGCCCTGACATCATGTAGACAGTGGTTGGAGAAATCAAAATACCCAGGGAAGAAGGCAGTAGAGAAAGCATATGGCAGTCCTAAGCAAGGGAGTGCTACCGCTGAGCTGTAAAATATGGTAGCACATGTAAGCAAAAGCATCCTGGAACATGTAGGAAAAGTTATGCCTTAGTGTGATATGACATGCAGATGTGGTACAAAGCAGAATTATAGATGGCTTTAGGGTATGATGCCTGCTGCAGTGTCTGTGGGGTGGAGGACTGACACAGATTAACCTGAGAGGGTATGCAACATTCCACCAGTCTTATTAATAAATCATTTTATTTTGTTACAGTGCTTCACTCACAGTGTAAAAACTGGTAGTGAAATGATCGAGTATGTGTGTTGATAAGCTAGATGCTCCCTCTCACTCACACATCACCTGTAAATTACATGCACCAGTTTCATGAGAAGAGGTTTTGGTCATGATGCAAAGAAACCGATCCTTCTGTCTTATGTTGCTGGTGTGCTTATACTGGCAAGAAAAAAACTGATGTGGAGGATAGTGGTAACACACTGTTAAGAGTATGATTTTGAGTGGCAATGCTGCTATCAAAAAAATAATAAAAGGGCATACAACTTACCAAACAAAGAATAGAACTTTTGCACCCTCAGCACTTGTTTATTTTTTTTTTTTGTTAGTTTGCTTGTTTAACAACTGGGTAAACAACCTAATCCAGGATTCTTTTCAATCACAGGCCAAATTTGTTTCAATCAGAAGAAGGGTGGAAAAAAATTACTGTAGGGACTACTTATCAGGCAGCATATATACCTAGAATAAAGCACATGACAGATGATGATGTGGCTTAAGGAACTTTGTAATCAGTACATGTACAAGTGGCCCATGGATGAAGAAAGAATATGAAAGGAGCGTAGTAGATAATAGGTTGTTTAAAGGAGAAACCTCAAAGCAATCTCATGGAGTCAGGTTTAGAAACTGGATACTACTAGAGCTTGTATGCAGATCAAACCAAGCAATGCTCTGCGGAAAACCACTTTGTAAGGCTGAGACACATAGACAGTCTTTTAAGGGTGGAAAAATGTATATCCCTACCATATTTGGAATCTCCAAGGTACATAAAGATTTGATTAAACCTCCTTTAGACCTATAGCTTCTGCTACTGGCTCTAAAACCTATCTTCTGGGTATTTTCATAAACAAAACCTTAAAGCCAAATTATAGGCAAGAACCCTACTTGTTGTAAGACCCCTGAGATTTTTTGGGGAGGTTAACGCCAGAGAGTTGGGATCAGAAGATAGTTTTTTTAATATAGATGTTATGGATTTGTTCAACTCAATTCCATTAGAAAAGAAATTATCATTCTTCCTTGACACATTAATTGAATGTGACTTTTAACAGCTGAGAATAGAATTATACTGGACTTGACAGATCTAGCGCTGAACAACAACTTCATTTACTTCAAGGGCGAGGTTTTTAAACAATTGAAAGGAATAGCAATGGGGGCCGCAAGTGCCCCTATATCTGCAAAAGTGGTATTGCTCGTCTGGGAGAAAAATAATATTTTTTCTTCCAAATATTTTAAGTTCATTATGTGTTATCAAAGATTTTTGGATGACATATTTATTTCATGGACTGGCTCAGAGGATAATTCCTACATAATTCCATTCCTTTTTTACAATTCACTTTTACTTTTAAAAGAAAGACTATTAATTACTAAGAAGCTCAATATGAAAAAAATGGGTTTGGTTTCAAAACAAAAAATTTTTAGAAAACCAACATTTAGTAATTCCTATTTGCATTTTGGCAGTTTTCATCCTTTTGTACTTAAGAAAAAACGTGTTAGGGGCTAATGCATATGGGTTGCAAGGATGACCTCATGTTTTAGTGACTGAGAAGAGGAAATAAATACCCTTAAAAAGATGTTTATTGAGAAGGGATATCCTGAACCTATGTTAGAGGATATTGTTATTGAGGTAACAAACTCATGGGGAATTAAATTTAAACCCCTATTAGGAGGAGAGGGGAATATGGTTATGAACAAACCCCAACTAATGTGAGGGGGCAACACACACTTTGATAGGACCTGTGTTGTGGCTTACAATGAATTATTGGGTGACATTAAGAATGTTATAAAAGTAATTGGAAATTTTTGAAGGGTAGTAATGATTTAGGAAAAATAGTTGGTAACAAGCGAGCTTTCATTAACAAGACTTTATTTAATGTCAAAAACCTTTTTGAAAGAATTAGGTGTAAGAAGGACAGACTAGGTACTAGGAGGTATGGTGCCTGTAAACAATGCCCCTAGATATACAAAGAAGATAGTATAGTTTGGAATAACACTACAAAGTTTAAAATATTTTTAAGAGCTGTAACTGTGATTCTATAGAAAATATGAACATACTAACACCCTTTGTAAAAGGCTTTACATATTAATATGTCTTCTTCTTCTTCTTCTTTCAGCTTTTCCTGGTTAGGGATTGCCACAGCGGATCACCTGTCCACTCATGATTGGCAGTGGAGTTTTATGGTGTCAGGTTGCCAACTTGGCACCCAACCTTCCATGGAAGGCACACACACACACACACACACACACACACACACACACACACACTCAGACCGAGGGCCAATTTAGAGTATCCAATCCACCTACAGCATGTCTTTGGGATGTGGGAGGAAGCTGGAGCACCTGTAGGAAACCCACGTGACCACAGGGAGGACATGAGGACTCTGCACAGAAGGCACCCCAGCTGAAGATCGAACCAGAGAACCTCTTGCTGTGAGGTGGTAACACTAACCGCTGCACCACCATGGCTGCCCTTTACATATTAATATGTAAACATTTATATTTGTTCATATAATTTTTATACATATTAATATATATACATTTATATTTTTTATATAATTTTTAATATTTTATTATCATTGTAACAGTAACTATACATTAATTGTTCACACACGTGAATAGATAAAACCTATATTACTTCAAAATTAAAAGTATATTTTAATTGGAGCTAGCCATTTTTTAAATTTTTTAAAAAATTGTTTAAAGTATTTTATAGTAATTTTATATTAGTTTAACAATGTTCAAGCATTTATAAGCATTGGTATTACGTTTCCTTTTTTGGGAAATGTCTAGTTCAAGTAACATGTGTGTTTCTTTAAAATTTTCACCTCAACTAAAATTAACTTATTGTGGTAATTCATTGTATTACATTTCTAATTGTCTTAATTAGGAGGGATATTATGATATAAAAAGTGGTGGAAACATTATCATGACATTCTAATGAAGTCCCCAGAGTGGGATGAAAGTGCTTAATCATTGTTTGTTTTCTTTTAAGTACTTTGATATTGGTGAATTAAACTTGCTGATTTGCCTGTTCTTTCTGTACTCATCTTGAGTTTTTGGTTATTGGACTTTGAGGTAGATGCCCTTGTGTCGAGATTCACAGTTTCAACAGACAGTGTAAAAATACACATACGTTGATAGCATTAAGGTATAGAAGGAAATCAATGAAATGACAAATAAAGCATTTGTGTGGCAATCATTTTAGATGCAGCAACGGGTTTTCAGCCAAGGGACCTTAAGACCTTCATTGATTGTACACACTGAAGATGTATTAGTTTTAAAGATGGAATCACCCTGGAAAAGTTACATGAAAAAACTTACTAATGTAGGTCAGAGTAAGGGATAGGAACACTGTGTTTGTGTCTTTCGGCTTTTCCCGGTTAGGGGTCGCCACAGCGGAACTCCGGTCCGCTAATGATTGGCAGTAGATTTTTATGTGCTGGCTTGCCAGGCCTAATGAACAACCTTCAACGAAGGAATGCCCATTCACGCATGTCGCCACACAGAAGACGCTCTAACTGAGAATCGAACGGGCAACGTCTAGCTGTGAGGTGACTGTATGTAAACGAAATGTGCATAATAGGAACACTACTGTATGTAAACGAAATGTGCATAATAGGAACACTACTGTATGTAAACAAATTGTGCATAATAGGAACACTACTGTATGTAAACGAAATGTGCATAATAGGAACACTACTGTATGTAAACAAATTGTGCATAATAGGAACACTACTGTATGTAAACGAAATGTGCATAATAGGAACACTACTGTATGTAAACAAATTGTGCATAATAGGAACACTACTGTATGTAAACAAATTGTGCATTATAGGAACACTACTGTATGTAAACAAATTGTGCATATGGTGCAACCAGATGGAGAATAAGTAGCATGTTTTACTGTGGTTCATACTGAGCTGACAAGTAAAATAAGATTTGCTCAAAATTTGTGATGAATTCAGTATGTGAACTAAAGGATGAGAGTGTGACATTACACAACAAATTGTAGATGGGATTATAAAACCTTCTCTAAATGTGACAGCACAAGTAGATGATATAGAGAGGTGTTTTACCTTATGGTACTGAGAAAATAAGTATGGCACTGCTGATTTTATCAGTACAAACTGTGAAAAAAAATATTGTGATTCATATAAGGAACCAGGTCACATTACAAAAATAAGCTGGATTTTAAACAAATGTGGTTGTAGAAATATAAAGAATGCAGTTGAGGGACAACATTTATAACAATCAAAAGTGATATAAGACAGGCAATAAAAACACATCTAATGAAATGTATCATGACAAAGAAATATAAATGATGTTTGGAACAGACAAATTTGTTTGGGGGTAGATGAGTAGGTAAAGGAATGTTGGGGTTGGAAGGGTAGGGCAGACAAGGCAAGCTGTATAGATGTAGGTACGGCAAGGAAGGGATCATTTCTGGAGGGATGCAGGGAGGAAGTGAGGTAAGCATTTGGTGAGACTTAGTGTACTTTTGAGTATCAGGAGCTGATTAGGGAGCACATTTTGGTGTGATCTTGTTACTGCAAGCATCACGTCCTGACGACCTTGTAGGTACTTTGGTGCAGGTAGGTCTTGGGCTAGTAATGGGTGGGATCATACTTAATGACTGTGAGTTCCATTTTTTTGTTGTCTCTAGCATGGTGCTGTGCTGTGTAAGGAGTATAGGGGTAAGGAAGGGTCGGGGGACTGGCAAGAGCAGTGAGAGGGGGAGGGAGGCCTGTTACCAATGTAGGACACTAGCAGTTTAACTTGCTGTGCTGGAGGCATTTGGAAGTGCATACTATGAATTATTCTCTTTATTAATAACAGTGCAACATGTTCACAGTGTTACAGCTTTTCTTACTTGTAGTCGGCACTTCAAAGCTGGTCACAGGGTAACTCATTTTCAGGAGTTGTACTTTCTAGGTACTGCTGTCTGATCCATGCAGTGCTTCAGCAGTCTCTTGTTCCCTTGTCGGACAGTGTTTTCCACTGGAATGCTGGGTTGTGGTCTGATTGCTCTTGAGTGTTGGTTGGGTAGCTTAGTGCACAGTTAAACTGAATGTTTTGACATGTTGTCTATTACACCAGTATTAAAGCTGAGATCTGCTAAACTGTAATATTGTTATAAATATGTTGTTTCTTATATCTCCACTAGAGGTCAGTAATTCATTGTGTTCATAGAACATTTGACAATGAATTAATTTGATATATATTTGTTTTAGAATAAATATTTTTTAAAATTGATAGGGTATGTTATAAATATTATTTTATATTATTGTATTTGACTGGATGAGTTTAATACTTTTATATATTTATATAAATAGTTGATTTTTAAAAATCTCATTTAATATCATTTTATTCATATTAATGAAGTTGATTGGTCATCCAATATTAAATTTAGTTCGACTGTTGTCACAGTATATAAATGAGATGATTCACGTGTGTTTACAGCATCTGAAGAAGTGTTTATACGAAAACGCAATTGTATTATTAGTAGCGTTCATTCTGGCATTTTGTGTGAATAAACTTCGTTCATCCACTTCGGAACTCATTTGGTTGCTCGTTTGGTTTACAGTTACTAATCTATAAAACTATGAATATGTAATGTCTGGCATTGGGGGTCAGGGGTATTTATATTTATTTATTCAGGGGCATTTATATAAATTAATTAATTTATTTTTTATTATTAATAAGTTACTAGTTGTAGGTTGGCTTACATTGTTCTTGCCTCATTGCAGGTGCCAGTGGCTTGGTGGATGAAATGGCTAATGTCCAGACATTGAGGCAGAGGTGGATAGACATTGTGGCACAAGCGGAGGACTTTCTTCTAGAGATGCAAATCAGTGAGACATCAGCGGCAGCAGCAGCACAGGGCCAAGCCAGTCATAAGAAATGGCTACCATCAAGTGACAAACAGGCAGCCAGATGAAAAAGAATGAGTCAGTCGCAGTCCAGTGAGGTGGTGGCAGCAGCGGTCTTGGCAGTGGACTCATCACTTGCTGCTCCTAGAGGTAATGTTCCTACAGTTAATGCTAGGGGGGTGGATGAGTCAGTAGGTTCGGTGGGTAGGGGCCGTGGGAGCCATAGATTGAAGGACAGGGGGGTAACAGCTCAAATCCATCAATGGAGGGTCCTGTGAGTGGCTTTGGGGGCCTGCAGAGTTTAGAGGGAGAGGGGTGTGGGTTTGGGGAGCAGGGTTCTAGTTTGGACAGTCCAGACATGGTTGGTAGTTTGTTGTCACTAGGGGAAGAGGCCAATACTTGCTTGGAGGAGTTGGAGTCAGATTTCGATATGTGACCAGGTGATGGGATAGCTACGCAGGTGCTGGGGCAAGGAAATGTGGCAGTCGTCTTGACTCTTCACATACCCTCTTCAGTAAAAGAGAAGATTTGGAAATGGGAGTACATTGATATTTTTGATTTAATTGACACAGACAGCATCCCATATTTGTTGGAGGCTGAGAAAGCAAATGGTAAAGACCTCTTGGCAGCCTTAGCAGCCCTGGGTCAAAGATGGGTAGGAAAAATGTAGCCGAGAATGTGGGAGAATTGGGTGATGGGATTTGTTACTTTATGGCAGTATGGTTGGAGAAGGATAGGGCATTGGCCCTTCTGCTCTTGGCTTACTTTTTGAAAATACAGGAGGCACAATGGCTATCGGCCTGCAGTGCTTGGCTATGGTATGATCAGAGATTCCACAAGAGGAAGGTGGTTGATCAGCCTATGGGAAGTGAGGCACCCTGATATATGGGTGGCTACTATGATGGACAGATTCAGTGTGGGAGTCAGAGGGAACAGGATAGTGGAAGGAGGTGTTGGTGTATGTTGGGTTTTCAATGTGGGAAGATGTTCATGGGCAGAGTGTAGATGCCTGTATGCTTGCTCAAAGTGTGCAGGCATCTACCCAGTGGTGCAGTGTGGTAGGCACGAGGGTAATTCAGCCAGGCGAGCATCATTCTTTTCTGGTCAGACCGGGTTAGTGGGGCCATCTCAGGGGTTACAAAGGGTCTGTGGTAGGGGTACTTTTTGTGGCCAGGGGGACATTTTAAGGGGCAAGAGACCAATTTGGGGACACATTCTTCTATTAAGGTGCATGTCTTGTGGGACATGCTTCAGCAGTACCCACAGACAGCAGTGGCTCAGGAATTGGTTGAGGGTTTTTTGAGGGGATTTTCTATTAAGTCTAAGTTGCTGGGTGATGGAACAGTTGGAAATAATTTGAGATCAGTGCGGGGGAGGAAGGATATTTTGGAGTCTTTGGTGGAGAAGGAGTGACAGGTGGGCTGGTTATTGCACCTGTTTGATAGCTCCCCCGTTCGTTAGTTTCAAGGTTTTGCCATTGGGGTTTGTACCTCAAAAGAAGTCAGGGGAATTTAGTGACTTAGCATTTGTCATACTCTGAAGGGAGTTCAGTCAATGACTTTATCTTGGTGGAGGAGGCTAAGGTGAGTTATGAGTGACTGGATGACACAGTATGAGTCCTTAGAGGGTTTAAAGATCCATGGTTGGTTAAGGTAGACATTGAATCTGCCTTCACCTTCTGCCAGTTCAGGAGGAGGATTGCCCATTGTTGGGCATGGTGCTGGGAGGTAGGTTTTACTTTGACAAGGTCATAATGATGGGTTATTTGGTAGCCTGTTCCACTTTTGAAAAGTTTAATACATTGGATCTGGCAGCAGCAGGTGGATAGTCAAGAGGATGGTGCATTACTTGGATGACTTTTTGCTGGTAGGTGAGGGGTGTGAGGGAGCTGCGCTAGCTATTCATGAGTTTTTGAGAATGTTTGAGGAACTAGAGGTCCTGCTGGCCACCAGAAACTGGAGGGTCTGGCGAAGACACTAGATTTTCTGGGATTGATACTGGATACGGAACGCGGATTGTTTTGTTTGCCTAGGGAGAAGGTATCCAGATTAAAAGAGAAGATAATTTGGATGAAGGTTAGGGACAAGGTGCTGGTCAAGAATGTTATGGAACTCTTAGGGCTCCTGAATTTTGCCTGTCTGGCTGTTCATCTGGGCCATACATTTTGTAGGTCTGTAGCCTTTTTGTTGAATAGGAAAAAAGTAAGCATCATTGGGTGAGAAATGGCAAATTGACTTGTGAAGATTTAACTTTGTGGTTGCAGTTTTTAGAGAAATTTAATGGTGTCACCTTTTGGCAGTTAGATTGGGTAGGGCAATGGGACTTACAGTTGTTCACTGATGCTGCAAAGGGCACTGACATGGAAGCATTTTTTGGGGGGTGAGTGGTTTGCGCTGCCATGGCCAGCTGAGTGACAGGAGGAGTGGAAGCAGGATGTTGCTATCTTAGAGTTAATGCCGATTTGCATGGCATCTGTAGTGTAGCAGGAATGGTTGGGGGACAGGAGGGTAGTTTTTAATCATGACAATACAGTAATGGTGCAGGTCTTACAGGCTAAGATGGCTAAATATGAGCACTTATTGTTGGTGTTGCGTAAGTTACTTTTACAGAGTTTTTTTGATTAATTTTTCCTTTTCAGGTGTGCATGTATTGGGTGTTAGGAATGGGATTACTAACAGCTTGTCTCACTTTCAGTTTTCCATGTTCCAGCAGTTTGCCCCAATGGCAGCAGAGGAGCCGTTGGTGGTGCCAGATGAGGTGTGGCAAATTGGGTTGCAGTGATCAGGAGGTTGGTAGAACAGTCCTGGGTGGTGTCCACCAAGAAGGCTTATGGTAGGGCATTGTGTGATTTTGATAGATTTATTTTGCATTTACCAGAGAAGGAAGGTGTTTTGTCGGTTGAGTTGTTGAAGAAATATTTAGCTTGGGCCAAGGCAGAGGGTAAGGTGGTAAAATCAGTTAAGATGGACTTATTGGCAGTAAGTGCATTTGCTCGTGTGGCGAGGCTGTGGGATTTCACTAAATTCTGGACAGTGGGGTGGATGTTGAAGGGATAGGGTAGGGAGGAAAGTCTGAAAAGTATTAAGCACTGGCCAGTGACAAGGCAGGTTTTTAAAGTCTTGCTGTGTGGTTTAGCTATGGTAAGCAGGGAATTGGTGGATTATGTTGTGTGGGTGATGTTCAGTGCATGGATGTACTTTGGGGCCTTTAGGGTGTCAGAGTTGTTGGGGTCATTGGTTTGGGGGGACGTTATGTTACTGCCCACAACAGTTCACATTTGGTTAAGGGCATCTAAGATGGATCAGGTTGGCAGGGGCACACAAATAGTTTTAATGAAGACAGGTCAGAACAGATCTGTCCTGTGATGTGGGTGAGGAAATTGCTAGTGTCCCGTAAGGGGAGTTCACAGGATTTGGTTTTCCGGTCAAAAGAGGGTAAGATGATAACAAGAGGACACTTGATTTCAGTGATGAGAAAGGCGTTCCATTGCATGGGTTTTGATGGAGAAAGATTTTCTACGCATTCTTTTAGGATGGGTAGAGCTTTAGATTTAGCAAGAGAGGGTAGCGTGAACGAGGTCATTAAGAGGGCAGGGCAATGGTCTTCCAACGCATTCTTGACTTAGATAGGGGATGGTGTCTGTATTTCTATTATTAATTGTTTATTTTTTGTTTGGTTGGTTTTTTTTAGGCAACAGGATTGTCATCATAGGTCATTCATATATTTACTGGGCAGCGAGGAGGGCTGCTGTTAGAAGTAACAGCTCTGAGTTGGCTTTGCACCAATTTGGGTGGACAGTCACCTGGCATGGCCTTAGAGGACTCAGTTGGAACCATCTGCGGGGCTTCCTCAAGTCTTGTTGGTGCACTTGGCAGGTAACTATTTGGGTTTGATGCCAAAGTGGCAGTTGGTTTACCAGATAAGGGAAGATATGCTTGCATTAAGGAAGCTGTACCCAAGTGTGTGCTTAGTGTGGTCAGAGATTAGACCCTATTTTGTCTTCGAGGAATGTTAGGAACTCCTTGACAGTGGAGCGGGCACAGAGGTCTGTGAATTTTAGGTTGGAGAGGCAGTTGGGGGTGATAGGAGTGTGGACCATACAGCATAAAGAGTTTGCTGACAGGGAGCCTATGTGTTTCAGGGATGATGGCGTTCACCTCAGTGATTTTGGTTTAGATTTGTTTCATTTGAATTTGGGATTGACTTTGGAGGAGTTGGTTAAAGGTTGGTGTTAGTGAGGGGGAACAGCCTGGGTCAGGCTGGTGGGCAGAGAAGAAGGACAGGCTTGTCCCTTTTCTGTTCCCCCCTGGTGTGAATTTTGGAGTAAAGAAGCCTGGAGTGGTGGAAGTGAGTGGTTGGACGCTGCTTGCACCTGGTGGTTTGGATAGAAGTGAGGACTTGGGATGAAGGTGAGTGCTTGGATGCTGCCTGATGTGTAAGAATGAGTAAGCGGGTGGAGGATGCTGCTTATTCAGGAAGGGTGAGTGGTGGTACACTGCCCTGATGGATGGTCAAGTGATGTTTCAATGATATGCAAAGAAAATGAAGTTATGATGCAATTATTTTATATGTTTGACTCAATAAAGGTCATCAAAGGTCTTTTGATGTTTTATCTGTATATTAAAGAGGAATGTGATAAATGATGTTTGGAACAGACAAATTTGTCATGGGACATCTTTAGTTGGGGTAGATGAGTAGGTAAAGGAAGGCTGGCTGGGGTTGGAAGGGTTGAGCAGACAAGACAAGCTGTATAGATGTAGGTAGGGCAAGGAAGGGTTAATTTCTGGAGGGATTGAGGGAGGAAGTGAGGTAAGCATAGGGTAGGTCTTAGGGTAATTTTGAGTATTGGGAACCAGTTAGGGATCCCATTTTGCTGTGATCTTGTTACCCAGCCAGCCATCCCACGTTTTTTGAGTTATTATGATGGTTTTAGTTGGGAGGGGGCATGGGTGGAGAATGGGTCAGGCTTGTCCCTCTTCTTTTCCCCTTCTGGTGTGCATTTTGGAGTAAGGAAGCCTTGAGTGGTGGAAGTGAGTAGTTGGATGCTGCTTGTGCCTGGTGGTTTGGATGGAAGTGAGGATTTGGGATAAAGGTGAGTGGCTGGGCGCTGCTTGATGTGTAAGAATAAGTAAGCAGGTGGAGGACGCTGCTTATTCAGGAAGGGTGAGTGGTGGTACACTGCCTGATGGATGGTCAAGTGATGTTTCAATGATATGCAAAGAAAATGAAGTTATGAGTAATAAAGTTATGATGCAATTGTTTTATATGTTTGACTCAATAAAGGTTGTCAGAGGTCTTTCAGTGTTTTGCCTGTTTATTAAAGTGGAATGTGGCAAGCAGAATTACAAAAGAAAAATATTGACATATATCATGGGGATCTGAGACTGTGGATATACCAATGATAATTTCTAAAAAGCTGAAAAAGGCTAAAATGTTGATGAAAATGTGAATTAAGATAGTGAGGATTTCCTAGTGATAGGGTTGCATGCAAGAAAGAGTAAAAAATGGAAATCTGAAACGTCAGATATGAAAATAAAACTATTATAAGGAAAAGACAAAGAACATCAATGACTGATAAAAAATGTCAGTGGTATAAGAGGACAGAGTAAAAGAGAAATAGTAGCACACTATTGGACTCATGCTAGTACAGATAATATATTTTACAGGAATAAATATTAATAAACAATTGGGATAGAATATTTGTGGGGAAAAGGTTGGATGGACAAATCTGATGGGATGTGAGTAAGAAGGAGGCTTCTGTTATAATTTCATTTTGAAAGGAATGGTAACTTATTCATTTATAATGAAAGATATAGGTGGAAAGACTGCAGTTTATTTAAAAAAGATAGTTTAATTGTTATGTTTATACATTACAGTGAAAGAACATGCAAGGAGATTATGGGTGGTATTCATAGTCATTTCATGAACATGTAAAGACTATCCATACTGCCCTTGCATTTCTGCAGCAAAGGCACAATCTATAGAGCCCATTTATGCTAATGCAAATAGGCATAAGCATATGAAGTTATAATGACATGCAAATGGGAAACTATGTAAAATGACATATGGTAATGAGTCCTTCTCCCTCCTATTTCTGATTGATAATCAGAATTTCATGTGTTTCCATGCCATCCACAGATTCATTATAAATGACAGAAGAGTGCCATTCTATCTCTGTGGATACAAAGGTATGAATAGCCCTCAGTATACTTGCCACTGGGACTTTCCAGAGACAGATTGGGGACATACTGGGTATCTCACAGGCAACTGCTTTGAGGATATTTTGGAAGTTCTTGGGAGTACTCCAGGCATATGTGAATCAGAACATTGATTTCTTGGTGTCACCTCAGGACCAAGTCGAGACTATACAGGCATTTTTTGGGGTGGCACATTTCACATGAGGTACTCAATACAATGGACTGTATCCATGTTACATTTAGGAACCCATTTGGTCTATGTGATTAGCAGTATGTCAGTAGGAAGTGTTACCATCCCATCAATTGCTCAGATGTCTGAATGAGTTTGGAGTGCCCTTAAGTATGACATAGCTACTGTATGAGGATGTTTCCTGCTGTTGCATTCTGCATAACATGATCAGGTCCAAGTGGTGCAGTGACTCATACTGAGCAATGATGACCAGCCAGCAGCAGTAGTAAGGGACCCCATGTGGCAGACTCGTACATGGCATATGACTGCACAGGTAAACAGCTGGCATCCCATCCATAATTATAAACTATGACATTCTGGTTACTGTTTTCTTTCTTGTGAAAAACATTATAATTGATGCATGCAGTGATATGTGTGGGATATGCTGTGTATTGCATGGTCTACTATCATAAACATTCCCTCATATATATATATATATATATATATATATATATATATATATATATTCAGAACAGATACACATATTATTGTTATAAAAGTCATGCCCAAGTGCTCACTGACTCCTGTTCAGTGATGTTGTAAGGCATCACATAAGAAATATTCACATTTTTTACTGCTTTGCACAATGTATTTTGCTGAGGTGGTATTCCTAAGTATGAGCATACTGAATATCCTGAAGTGGTACAATTAATAAAAAGTGTTATGTCAGTATTTAATATGACTTTATACCTTGGAACTGAATAAAAATTAATCACTTTGTTTTTTATATTATGCAATTTGTTTTTTATATTATGCAATGTTTTCTCGGTTTTAAGTATTACATATTTCAACTGAGTTAATGTTCTCTATTAAGTTACTGAACACCAAGAGCATTTCATTTTCTTATACACAATAATTTGTGTCCTCAGAGAAAAAAAATATCATCTTTTATGCAGTGGTGAGAGTGAAGTGGCAGCAGTGTTTGTTTACATGACAGGTTACTCATTTAATCTTTGTTAAGTTTTTATTTTTGCTTCTTTGAAAACTTGTGTATTACTACTATTAAGTTGTAGGCAATTGTCAGCTGTAACAATGGTAAAGTATACAGCACTACTGGTGTTAATCACTGCAATTTTATGTTGTGATGTACAGCTTTCTTTCCACGTTTCCATGAATACCATTGTAGGAATGAAATGCATGCAGTTGAGAAGTGTCCTAAGACTGGGTTACACTGTCCACTCATTTTTTCTATTTTATTTAATAATTTACTTTCTTTCAAGTTCAACAAATTGTAAGTAACAGAAATGTCAAACTTGAATCATAGTAGGTAAAGGTCAAATTTGTCATACACATCTCAGAAACTGGAGTAGATGATGTCGCAAGTGATTTTGAATAGGGGCTATCATGAGAGCTTAATGGTGAGTTGGTCTGATGTTGTGGCCTACTTAATGAATGTGATTCTACAAGTACTGATCTGACAGTGTTGTGAGGCCAGGACTTCAACTGAGGTGTAGATGAACACTACCATTGCCTACATGGCATCTGTTGTGCTTGTCTTACCAATAATTACAGTACTTTCTTGAGAAGCACTTGTATTTTCATTTGATCTGCCCTCATGTTTGGATAGTACCCCATACTCTTCCTCTTCCAGGACTAACTCTTACTTGAGTCTGGCAAGTCCTAACTATTTTAACTGTTTTAACAATGTGCTACCGCCTTACATGTCAGTGTGATTGTGACGCCCATGCCCTGGCCCAGCAATCAAGGAGCCTCACTCCTCACCACTAACACCAGAGAGGGCATCTCATATATGAGGAAGGGATAACAAATACACACAGTAAAATGCAATTTCCCTTAAGAGCACACAGAGAGCACAGTCAGTCCAGGGCTGGTCGCTCCCTTGCACTCCAGGTCCCCAATAAGACTCCCCACTGGCACAGCTATAGGGTCCAGATCTCAGCCTAGTGGGCAAGCTAAAACCTATAGCACTTTCTCTGTCCAACCAGTACTTCATGTCCCTACCCAAGTAGCTGACACACACACACACACACACACACACACACACACACACACACACACACTTTGAGAAGAGTTTATACAACCACACAGACACTCCTGGGGAAGGCTGGCACAGGTTCTCCAGCTGTGCCCCTTTTTCCCAGACTATACAGTAGTACCAGCTGCCACCACCCACTAATAATTATCAGCTACTCAAAGGCCCTTAAAAGGGTGTCCAATTATTACTGTGCAACATTATTATCCAATTGGTAGTATAACCCAGAGCTAAAGCTATTAGAGTGACTTTGTACAGTTTTACCAAAGGCATGCAAGTACTCTTAAGAGCTTAAATTATCTCTACACAAACCAGCCACAGTTAAAAGGTTTTAAAATATTTAATAATAAATAATTAAAACCACAAGACAATGCTTTCTACTATATAGTGCTAGTCAAGAGTTCAGAGATCACACAGAAATACTTAAAGTAATTCAGTAGTACAGTTCTGACATCACAGAAAAAAACACTTAGTCTAATATTTCTAGTTCCTAGCTATTTCTAAAAGAAAACACAAGTCTAAGATAACTTACATATGAGCAAGACAGTGCTGTGAGTTGGATGATCAAGACAAGAATGCTTAATGCCTTCTGATTCTCTCTGTTTAAATTGCTATTTTCAGTCCTGATTCCCATTACATCATTTTTACACTTTCCTGGGGTTCCCAGGCTGGCAGATACTACATTCTTTTGTTATCTTGCATCTGCAGGAAACTACAGCCATAAAAGACATTCCACGTGTAAACTCTGGTAATTATTCCTTAAGTTAAAACAATAGGCAGGAAGCCTTCATCTAGTCAGGCCGGAGCCGAATTGTAAACATCAAAGACAGTCATGAAATAATTTGAACTTCAAAGGACAAACAAGAAATGCTTGTCTTAGCTTTCTTTACAGCAGAGGGCAATGTTGTTATGTTGTTTTAAGTTTACATTTCACAGCATATTCTTTCATTTAAGAAAACAAGTCTGCAGTTCAACATTCATATTTACAAATTATAGAATTATGTACAAAATCCTATCTGGCTAGGCTGGCAGCCTTCACAGTGATCATGACATTATCCCTAATCTTTGCCATTCCCATATAGCACTGGAAATCCTCATATCCACACTGGAGGACTCTGACCTTTTCAAGCTAACTGCCTTTGGCAGTGCTCTGAGCCCTAACAATGTAAAGTAGATGAGACAAAGGACACTGTTACCTCTGAAATTTTGCAATCATCCTGACAGTGGTCATCTGGATTTGGAGATACTGGTATAGACAAGCATGGGTTTTCTACCTGTACAAGAGTGAATACAATGTCAGCATCTGTTTGGCTTTGTGAAACAATGTCACTTCTTGCAGAGTTACTAACATTTGAGGTGTGCGATCTTGCTGTTAAACTTTGGAAATTTCCTCAGACTGTCTTATAAATATAACTATGTTTATCATCATCATTATCATCAACAACCATTCTGCTGCTGTATTGGTATAGTGGAATTGTCTGTTTCCACTGCTGACCCTGTAAAAAATGAATTATATACATTACTAATAAAGACGTGACATACAGTACTGTATGCTGAGTGAGAAGTTGTGGAGGACTCTTACCAAACACACTGCCTTCATTGTCATTATGTGCAGAAGTGGAGGATTCACCTGTTAGTAGTAATTGTTATGAGTTAAATGTAATCATTCCATGACAGCATATAATTCTCTATATAAATATATGTTACTGATTTTACACCAACCTTCCTGAACAGATGTGTGCTGCTGCTGCAGATGTTGGTAATAACCAGTGACCAGTTTCCATACCACCTCTCATATTTCCAGTCCCATTATCACAGTCATACCAATGAATAGAGGAGGTATTCCTCGTCTAGTGTTAAAGGAATAAGACAATATAATTTATCCTCTTCTTGCATTTTGTGAATGTATGGTTTCTTCCACCAACATCATGTATATCCAAAACCACTTGATTCCAGGCCTTTGCCCTCTTCATACAGGAAAATATTTTGATGTAATCATCAGTTAAACAAATCACCACTGAAAGCATGCCTGCGCTATCATCTCAAAAAATATATATAAATAAGAGGTTAGGTGATATAAAACCAATAATTATATATAAATAAAGAGTCTCAATGCAGCCAGGTAAGATTGTGTTGAATTAATTATCATGAATACATTCACAATAGTAAGGAAAGCAGTTTATTAACTGACCCTTCCCCTTCCCTACCACTTCTTCATACTCCCACTCTCATTTTTCATTCAGCAGTGACACTCAGAAATCTTAAAGTGAAGAATCATGTATGTTATGCCAACAAAACATCCTTAACACATCAGTATTTGCAAATTAAATAGCTAATTCTACTATGTGTGCACAATCACTAAATGAAAGCAAAATACAATAAACTTATCTTTTTCTGTGATTATACATTATACATACCTTATCACCTCAAATTAATCAACATTTATTAAGAGTTGTTACAGATACATTCAATAAAAGAAGAAAAAAACATTAATATGGCTTGCTGCTATCTTGCAGAAAGCATGCATACAAATGTTATTCCTTCCTGACATTCAGGTGTAACACTCCCAAAAGGTAGCAACAGCAAGGTACACAAACATTAACAGTTAAAAAGTGATGATTTAATTAATTAATTTTATCCAAAATACAAATGAAATGTAAATGTATTGCCTAAAAAAAAATATGTAGGTGAAAAAGCATTTTTGTAAAACCAAACTTGTCAATAATGACAGTTTCAGGTCTACTGCCCCTGCTTGTTAACTGCATTTGGTTAGGGTGATGTCACTCCCTACAGGGAGTGGTTCTAAACTTGTAACCCTCAGCCCTGTTCATACTTTTTTAATTTTGGCACTGGAACTTCCAGTGATGGCAGCATCTGTAAAGGCACAAGGCTGCACTTCAAGTTAGTCTGAAAAGGAGACCAGAGTTATGCGTTACCTTCTCAGGGATTTGCACCTGGATAAAACTGAATCCTGAGTAAGAGGTTCAGGCAGGTAAAAGACTGACATCTGTTAGGAGTCAGGTGAGCACCTGTGAACCCTAACAGGGATCACCTGCTCTGGTTCCCAGTACTGACACAGGTATGATGGCCTACAGAAGCATAGGCCTGACCAGATGGCTGAGTAGATAGATCAGCTGATGTCGCAAAGGCCAGAGTTCTATAGTAAATATTTTTTAAATCACATCAAACATAGGTTTTAAAAATAAATTATATAACATTGCATAACTGTATGTGTAACTGTAAATATGTATCTATATGTAATTATAATGCATAGGAAAGCAAAAATATATCTAAATACAAAACTGCATCTATATACAAATATGGAATGTTTATGTGATGGCATACTTTTGTGCATAAATACAAATATATATTTATGAGTAAATAAATATATGTAAGTATGAATATTAAAGTCTTTAAAATACAGCTGTACATCTGCATTAGTATACTTACAATTATTTTTCATTTATATAAATACTGAGAGAGAGTGACACACTGAAATCATCTAGACTGTACATTTCACATATTTTTAATTGGTTAAATTATCTCTTGAGTGAGTGAATTGAGTGATGCCTAAATACACAGTGAATTTTTGGGCCTTTGTCTTTTCAAAAAGATTTAAAGCCTGCATAAACTAAAGCAATGCTGGTGCTTCCCTGCTAGTGTTTTCTACTCACCCTCCCTTTCATTGATCTGGTTTTTAAACCTGGTGATTTTAAACTGCCACCCTACTATAAATTGAGCTTAATAAGCTCCTCCCTTTCTATACTGCTGTTGATGTCTTGAATTATTTATTTGCTTTCCTTATGCTTATATTGAAAAAGTGCATTTTGCCTCTCATTGTTTATTCTACTGATTTACTTGCTCTGAATTCATTATCTAGCTAGCTGTTGGATAAAGTAGTGTATTTGTGCACTCTAGCAAACACTTATTTTTACATCAAGAGGTCAGTGGATTTTCCATCTAGTGCACTGGGAGGTAGTCTGGTCTGTTTAGGTTGGAGAAACACTTGAGATTTCTGCATGTAGTTTTATTGGCTGGAAGGCTTATTAATCAGCTTATCTTGTTTTTAGAGCCTTTATAAATTCTGTACAACTGAGTGGCTCTTGGTTCATTTGTATAAAGTGAAGTACTTTTACTGAATAGTCACACTTTTATAAGCTGTTTAAAGTACACTGATGTATCTGTATCTTTACATTTGTTTGTGGTGGTATTTCATATCTTTTAAGTTTGTTTGTGGCAGCATTTAACTCTAGACACTCCTTTACTGTGATTTTACATTAGGAGGAATGGGATTATTCATCTAGTGGCAGTAGGTGTTTATCTGGACTCTGAGCTGGGAAGTACACAGAAGTGCTCTAAATGTCTCTTATATACTGTGACTGTACTTTTCAGTTTCTGAAGAAAAAAAAAAGAAAACTGTACTGTCTGCTGCTGCTTTAAGCAGTTAATCGTACTGTATTACATTGCAGCTGTTAGTCATAGGGCTGTTGTCGGTAGCCTGTGTGGTCTCGTTACACTTGGGCTCCAAACCAGCTATTCTACATTAAGAAGGTGATTTTCTGCACCCTTGCAGCAGAAGTGTGCTGATCTAACCTATCTGAGTTGGGGATTGTTGGTGGAACACTTATTGTGTGCTTCCTGATTGGTAGTAGCTTTAAACATGTTTCTCTTTGCTCGTATTTAAGCCACACTTTTGCATGATGCTGGTCTTCACACAGCGGCAGTAGCAGTGCCCTGAATAGATGTCAAAGCCTAGAAGATTAATTTTTCCCTAAACAGCTGTCAGAGAAACCCTTCGAGCCTTTCTGCTGCTCTAAGAGCAACTCAATTGTGCACTATGCAGTGTCACCTTATTGATCATCCTTAGCCTACACAAAGTATAGGTCCGTCTTGCAGTCTCAGTGCTACAAGCACAGTACTGTCAAATTAACCTATTCCCTGCCATAATAAAATGTATAGTAAAACCCTGCTATCATGGATGGGCAATTTTCCATCATCTTTCTGTCCAGCCTGATAGACGTGGGTATCCTGAGGCAATGTAAATATTGTCTCATGTATACTGACAACCACTTACTCCTGAAACAAACAAATACTTTATGTGAGAGATGTAGTTACACTATGAAATTGGAGGCAAAATGCTTACATATGGACAAATTGAATGCCAAACAGGTAGTCAGCACACACACACTTCCTGCACTTAATAAGGACATGACCCAAAAACCCACATACACAGAGGTACTCACTAGTAACTTACCAAAAGATCAGAGGCCTCTTAAATGGAAACCACTTACACACATGACAATGCAAAAAACAACCACAATATATAATAACACACACACCAGTGTCTCAACAAATAACATCACAAAATGAAATGTAATGTATTGGTCATAGGTGACGCCATTGTGAGACACATGGATATTCCCCTCACCATGCTGGATAAGGAGCGGATTACAGTTAGCTGCCTGTCAGGTGCCAGGATCTGTCAAGTCACTCAACCACATGTACCAGTATGACTCCATCATAGTCCATGTAAGGCTGAATGACTTGAGACATACCTCACTAGACTATATGAAGACAGACATGACTGAACTCTCAGACTATGTGTCACAGGCAGGAATAAGCCTAGCCTTAAGCAGTATTCTACCTTCTCTAAAGATGATGCCACAATACAAACAAAAAAATGATAGACTTTAGTAATCGGATTAACTTCTGGTGTTAGTCCAAAGGGATCCAATATCTGTCAGCCTGGGAAGACATAGTCAACAGGCCATACTGGTTTACCAGAGATGTTCTGCACCTATCATCCTCACAACATGACAAAAGCCTCACAAGGTAATCTCAAGGTACTGCTGCTTAATGTTTGGAGTCTAAACAAGAAATTGCACTCCCTCCTTGCTTTGGAAGATGCTGACATTAGTGCAGTCACTGAGATATGGTTCAAAGGCACAGAAAGCACCCCAGCTGTGCAGGCCTACGATGCCTTCTGTACATTCAGAACACAAATTGAGCATGAAAGAACCAAATGAGGAGGTATAACCATCTTCATTAAGGATAAGTACACCTCTAGACTTATCAAGCAGCATGACTCTCTTAAGCTACTTGCCATACAGCCCAACACCTTACCCAGGGGTGATTTTAATTATCCTACCATTGACAGGGAAACATACATAACCACAAACATGCTGGCTCAGAGATTCTTGGACTTTGCCAATGCAAATGCTTTGGAACAGCTAGTCACCATACCCACAAGAGGCTAAAAATTGCTGCATAGTACTCACTAATATGCAAGAGCATTGCCCCCCACCCCTGGTGTGATGTCCTCCATTGTAAGATTGGACCATAAAGCAGGCTCATTCAATGTAATTATAAGCCCAGATACCCAATCAAAAACACTTAAGAATTTTTCAAAGACAGATTGCCTCCTACTAAGTGATGGTATAAGAAGTTCCAAAGCCCCCCCCCCCCCGAATGCAGATAACATGGACTCCTAAGCAGAGGTATACACTTATGCCCTGTATAACCACTTAAGCAGTTGTATAGAATCAGCTATACTTGACCAGATTAAAACCAGGTCTTGCCAAAAAATAAAGCCACCCTGGTGGACCCCTAGTATAAAAAGGCTATACAACAAGAGAAAGAAATTAACAACAAGAGAAAGAAATTAATGTCCAAGAACAAGTGAGAACTGGCTCAGCACAGGATCTTGTCAAGTCCTCCAAAGCTAATTAAGAAGTAAAAATAACATCCTTAGCTAAGGATAATCTCAAGGCGTTCTTTAACTATATCTTAAATCTAAAAAGGAATACCCAGCTATGTGCTGAACTTGATGTGGATGGCACTACCCATGCTCAACTGGAAGTAATAGTCAAACTACTAGCTGACAAATTTGGAGCAAACTTCATCTCCCCTTGTCCCCTCCAGTCATCCCCCAAAGTTTACCTGCCACCATTCCTCAGCCTATTATCTCAAGAGAGCAGGTTATGTTGGCACTCTCCAAGGCATCAGTGGGACCAGACAACATCCCAGGTTGTCTTTTAAACAACTTAAAACATGAACTAGCAGACCCACTTGGATCCCTGTTTAACCACAGCCTGAGAACTGGCTATGTTCCGGTGGAATGGAGGACAGTAATAGTAATCCCGCTGCACAAAGGGGGACCATCACCTGACCCTGAGAATTATAGGCCTATAAGCTTGACTAACCTCATCTGCAAGGCCAATGGAAAGAATTATTATGGATCTTATTAACAAGAGCATAGGTGATCTCCAAAGTCTGGGCCCAACCCAATTTGGAGTTGTTAAAGGTATATCATGCCTTTTAAAAATGGTTGACTTCTTCGAGAAAGTCACCAAGGCCCTGGAGGAGGGAAAAATATGCATGCCACTTGTCTTGACCTAGCCAAGGCATTTAGCACAATCCCCCACTCAGGTATTATAGAGAAACTATCTCAATTGGGAATTAACCCCTACATTACCAAATTGATAGCCAACTGCCTTGCTGATAGGACACATACTGTCAAATCTGGTGACTTCACCTCTAGCAAAGACCAGTCATCAGTGGCGTACCACAGGGTTCTTTGCTGGGCCCCTTACTGCTTGGAATTTATTTCTCAGAAGTCTGGGCAAACTTGGATGGCCTGTGACTGGCCAAGTTTGCTGACAATTGCAAATTAGGAGCAATCACTAAGTTCCCCAGCAGTGTTAATATACTGCAGACAGGGATAATGTAAACAAATGATTGGTGCCAAAGCCACAGAATAAAGCTAAAAGTAAAAAAAATCATTATTATTCCCTTAGGGAAAGATGACATCCCTGCTAATTACATTTTAGAGATCACCCCCTAATTTTAGATCCAGTGATACGTGATCTGGGTACTTAGGTTGATAGCAATGTGAACTTTGACTATCACATATCCATAGTAGTAAGGACATCCATCAGTGTGGCACATTTTATAAGTAAAGGCTTTGCATCTAGATCTAAGAATGTTACAATTCCATTTTACTCGGCCCTCATTAGACCAATAATTGAGTACAATGTTCCCTTTTACATGTACCTCACCAGACAGCTGCAACAATTGCAGAGACCACAGTGGTTTCTCACCAAGAAATTATAGGGTACACAAACCAAGTCTTACAAGGAAAGCCTGAAAGTCTTGTCACTGTATTCTGTCTCCTACAGGTTGCTAAGGGGTGACCTGTGCCTGGCTTACAGGGCAGTCTCTGATCCCACCTTAATGGAAATGTTACACATTCGTAAATCAAACTGCATGAGGATCACTCACTTCAGGGATCTTAACCTAGCATCTGACATGAACAGGTCATGCTGGAGAGATAGATAAATCTCCAGAGACCGGCACTTGTCTGGAACAAGCTTCCAATTCATGTGAAACAGAGCTTCTCCCTGACCCTTTTCAAATGCAGCCTAGATCAATGGATGGATGACCACAAATTCACTCCTGGGGTGGCACCCATGTCCTTCCTGGACAGAGGAAGTCAGTATTAACAACCATAGACCTTTATCTATGTCAAGCTTCACTTACCTAACCACTGACAATTGTTGCAGCTTGGGCTAAATATGGCTAGGCTTGTAAGGGCTCTAGGGCTGTTAGCCTAGTAACCTTTTATGGAGCTATTAAGTATGCAAACCATAATAGTTGAAAGTAGAACCTGCCTATACAGTAAGATTCCAGACAACACCACTGCAGTGGAAATAACTGTATTAAAATGGGGTCTGGGAGCTTCTAGGTCCCCAGAAGCCACAAGAATTCTAGATCATCTGAGATGTATTTTAGAATTTTTTGAACAACCTGTTCATCCAACCATAGCCTGAACAAAAATTAAGATTAAGAAAAGAAATTCAGCTCTTCAACTTTGCTTTTTTCCTACATCCTTTCAAGACACCCCAAATGACCAAGACTATCCCATAATAACTATATTAAGCTGGGCATCTGGGGACTGTTAGGCACACAGTAGCCATGGGGTTATGAATGCTCTGAGGTGCATTTTCGGGCTTTATTCCAATTGTTTGATCCAATGATAGCCTGAACAAAATCATGTGTATGAAAAAGAAATTCAATCTTTCTGTCTTTATTTCATGGAAGAAATAAACTGTATCCAAGTTTTAATGTTCAAAGCTGGCCAAACACCAGTTGACAATCAACTGAGAAAACAGATGGTTCTGAGGATACATATATCATATATGGGAATAGGTAGTCACTTTCTGTGAATCCCTCTCTGGTTTAAAATTGGATTAAAATTAAAGCATAAATACTCACAGTCATGTATTTCAAGCTGCTGCTGCTGTCACATTTATATACAGCATGCCTCCTGACCCCTACCCCCAAAAGATGGCCAACTTCTATGTACCCTACTGATGTCAGACTGGGAAAAACTGAAAAAAAAAATCAAATGCAATATATTTGCTGTCAGACATATATAAATAATGTGCTTATTTACTCTCCCCCAAAATATAGCCACTTGTATATTCATCAGACGTTTGATTGTATAAAAAATTAAAAAATAAATAATTGCAATAATGTTTTCAACTTGTTACCTCTACACAGTACACTGCTCCAATACAAGCTGCAGTAATCCTCTGTACACCACTCTAAAGTTTGTGAAGAAAGTTAGAGGACTAACAATTACACTCTCATCAGCCCAACACAAGATATAGTCGCCTCTGAGATTTGGGAAGAATGCTAAAGAAATAATCACATTGTCCCCATCCCCTCACACAAGAACACAAATCTTCTGTGTACACCTATGAACAGGGCTGGCTTCAGATTAGGTTGGTTTCAGGGCAGAGGCAATTACTAATCCCAAGTCAAAATGGACTCATGCAGCCTTTGTGTGCGGTGGGCTCCTTCACCCAGAAGTTCTGGTCCAGGTATTCTGTGATGTATTTATTTTTCAATATATAAGTGATGATTGTTAAATTGTACAAGTAGCAACAAGGTCAATAACTTTCATCTAGAAAGCCCTGCAAAGCAGTTATAGTCACTTCTATGTAGGATTCAGTCATCTGATTGTGATAAAAGAGGATGACAGTGTAATGAATTTCGCCTTTGCTCCAGACAAATTGTTGCTACACATTAAAATATTACACGGTGCTTCACATAACCACACAAGTCCTGCAAAGCCAAACTAACAAGCAAATAGCAGCAGACAATTAGTCATTTTCCTCTGCAGAAGACAACCATAGCCATTATGCCTACTTTGTTTGTGCATATCAGGTATCTAGTCATACCTCTCAAACTCTTTGTACAAGAAATCTAGACAAAGCCAAAGGACCAAAATCTGGGACAAATTTTAAATATTTCCCTTGTAAACTTAGAAAGTTAATAGAATAATAGGTTTTACATTGGTATGTATTTTCTGATGGACATGAAGTCTGAAACTCAAATGTCTCCCATTATTTAGTGACTTCAGACCTCAATGATTTGCTACAAAATCGCAAATTTTATGATGAACAGACCAAACATAAGAAGCAAAAATTTGAACATTCTGTAAAAACCTGGGCAGTTAAGAGATATGTGTCAAGTAGTCCATCATTTTTCTTACAAATGCACACTACTCCTGCAAAGCCAGGTAGTGACTGTCTAAACCGAGTGAATGACAATTGGCCAGTTACTTTCATCCAACCAACTAACCCCAATCCCCACCCAGCAGTGATAGCCATAATCTGTGATAGATTTGTACTATTATTTCACTTCCACAGTCCGCAAAAACAAGTTGCCACACATTAAAGTACTCCAATCCAAGTTTCTCCACACAAGTCACAAAGCCAGAGAAATATTGCCCCAAAAATCTGGTTTATCACTGCCAGCAGCACTGTAAAAATAATAATAGTCCTTAATCTCACCACATCATTCCCTTCATCTCAAGTGGCCACATAAATCAGAAAGCCAATAATATTGCCAAAATGTCAGGTTTATCACTGCCAGCAATATTGAAAACACAGTAGAAACACTTATCTCACTGGGCCATTCATCTCATGTCAACATTCAATACAAAGCCAGAAATATTGCCATAAATTATCTGGTTGATCAATGCCAGTACAAAAATAGTAATAACACTTAGCTCACCATGACTTGCTCTTTTCTATGTCCAGAATTGTGCAGGATGTCCCTAATTTAATTTTATTCTATAAAAAAAAAAGACCTCTTTCAGGAGGCTTTGTGCCTACAGTTAAATGTTGCAAGGTCTCTACTCCCATTTCCTCACAACATTTAAGGCTAACGTAAACCTGAATATTGTCAATTCAACTGGACCCCCCAAGAGTACACTGTGTCGTGTACACATTTTAATTTGGTTGGGGTACCTTCTTTATTTTTTAGAGCAAAGAAACATTGCTATACAAATTAGTAAATGGGCAAAAAGCATCCCTAAAAGTACAGAGCTCTAGGTGGTCACCTAGTTTGCCTGTGCATATGGCCAGCCCTGCATTTAACACAATAATGAGGACGTCTTTTTTAAATTTATTGCATAGCAAATTTGAGAAACAGGTAAATGTATTAGTTATCTAAAGCTATTTTAAGTACAATTAAAAAAATACACAGTTAAGATGGATTCAACTAACATTCCATAATGAGCTAGCCATATGAAACAAGTAACAGTGGGTGGTTGGACTGACAAAAACATCTTTCTATTGGTACAGGAATTGTTTCCAAAATACAATGTAGATATTGCCTCAGTAATAATCAGGATTTCTGCAAAGATCTCTTGGGAAGGTATCACAGGCTGCCCTGCCTAGAACCGTAGATCCCTCTACACTAGACAGTTGGATGGCATGAGTCACAACACAGAATTTATGGCTTCACAATGAATGTTTGGGAAATCTAAGAATGATACTAAGCAATGATGTGAACTGAATTCATTACTGATAAAAAAAACCTGCTTATGCTCAAGCAGGTTAGCAATCCCTGGCTTTCTTATGTTTCAGGATATAACACATAATGCTTTCTGGCTGTTGTGCATACTTAGAAATAGTAATAATGATATAGTCAATAAGAACAATAATATACATTTGGGATCTGTGTCATTACTGATATAGTCTATATTTTATTAATAAGAATGTTTTACGTTGTGCACCAGTGATGACCTGCAAATTCTAATGATATTAACTGAGTGACAACAGAGCAGTCTGTGCTACTTTTTCTGGAAACATGCTAATGTCTTGATGATCCTTGCCCAGAGCTAATAAACAAGAAATACATTGGTTTCTTTTTCTTACAAAATTGCCTGTGATCTTCTTCTCCTTACATCTAAATTACTACAGATTTTTTCCACCCAGTTCAATTTTTTTTTCAGGTAGACTCACCTAACTCTTACTACTATATGTTTTTTTGGCTTTGTAATGCACAGGAACAGCTTAAGTTCCATGCACTATAAAAATCATTAACATAATCCAGGATGTTATGTGTTCTCAACATGGACATCAGAATTCACCTTTCCTGTTTTACTCGAGGCAAATTTCTTGACATCCATGTTTCAAATGCATCACAATCATCTTTGTAAGTAAAACAGTTTTGTCAGTAAGATACATGCACACAAAAGCTGGTAACAAAAGCAGCATAGTGCATCTATCTAAATGCAATATTCAGCACAAAATATGAAAACAATTATTGCAGAAAACCAATTCAGTTAAAGTAACTGTCATGCAAGTGGCAGATATTAAAGTCCAAAATAAATGCCTCAAAATTTCCAGAACAGGTCGAAGAAAGGTATCTGATTACGTTGCTTGCTTTATTTTACTGCCAATTGTATATATAATGGCTTGTTTATGTTTCTTAAAATTATATTTCCTTATTGACACATCTGTCCTAGTTGAACCACAATTTATGCGTTAACTGCTGGTATAAGAGTAGCATAAAGGTTAAGGCATTTACCTGATAGAAACAACATGCAGGGCTTGATTCTCACCTCTAAGAGAACTTGGTTAGGCTTAAAATGGCTCACAACAGCAGTTAATCTAGCAATTACCTATGGATCTATAACCGTTATAGCAATCTCTGTTGTACTAAAAACTGCCTAGTACATTTTGTTATCACTCCTCATAAAGTGTGGTCATGCTGTTTTAAAGCATGGAGGTGTTGTATCTATTAATAATTTAAAGACAAGCTTATAATAACATGGGTATTTGCTCCACCAGTCAGACTAAGAAAATTAAGAAAATTTTTTTATATTGCACTTATCAAAATTTACCGTTTAGAAGATACTAAACTTAACCATGGACCTGACACTTCATTTTTTCAAATTCTAACCATTCCGTAAAACCTAACATGAAAGGTATCAGCTCCTCTCATATGAGTATTAGCTACAATAATAATATTAAGTGAGCTTCACTAGAAGCCAGCATTCTGGAAGAATATTCAGCCAGCCTCATAATAGCAGAATCTTGTTTCAAAGATGAAATATGTCTGTTCCTTTGTATATGACAGAACTATTTATTCTTCAATAACAGCATTTTTCAGCATGGACTACACAAAACTTCCTAAATAGAGGCAAAACACCATATACTCTTGTTACCACAGCACTTTAAAAATACAGTAAAAAGCTTTTTATTGTTGTTTTATTTGTTTGTGAAATTCTCTGCATGACAAATTGAGAATTTTCATTACTTCCAGTTGTTGAAAATGTAAAGGTAAGGCAAAATGTTTAGTATCCCAAGTAACAATTGGTGTATACCCCAATCTACTTAGAGGTACTATAAATCCACCATCTTCAATAAAATACTGGAAAAATCTTATAGATATAATTTACCTAGGGTGTGAGAAAAATCATACTTATGAAAGATATACTCGGACAGAGTGAACAAAGAATAGATAGATATAAGGATTTTATATTACAAATTAAAGCAAATTTCCATTTAAATTAATCATGTTTATTGCATTATTTTTTTGCAACCTGGAGCTTTTCTCCTCGGGTCTCCACTGAAAATGGGCTATTAGCCCAGTTGGACTAACCCGGTTAACAAATGTCAATAAATAAATAAAAAAACATAAAATCTGCCAGCCATGTTGATGTGACTTCTCCTTGTTAGATGTCTTCTTCTCAAATATGCATTGTACCTTTCTGAGCACTACAATATGTCCTAGTGCACTAACTCATCCAGTTTAGTCATTCGTAAGGCTTACAGTGTAACTGGTATTCACTTTGGAGAGAGAATTTTCTGATAGCAAGGATGCATCCATTCTTATGGAACTATTCACTGTGGGCTGGGACCATATATTTAGGTAACTCTTAGTGGAGCAATAAATATTCCAAAACTTATTAATTCCTATCCAGAATCATTTGTTAATATACTGAAATTTGATTGTGAAGAACATTACACTTGCAATACAACTGGTCAAGTATATTCAATTTTTTTGTTTGTGGACAGGTATGTACTGGCCAAAAATAGAAAAAGAAAATCAAAATTAAGTAAATAAGAACATATACATAGTATTAGGAATAACATATGTGAAAATTCAGTTGTAGAATGTATTGTGAGTAAACACTGAATAACTTTTAGTGTATTTAAGATATGTAATTTTAAATATATTAATGTGGAAGAGAGAAGCAGATTACGTTTAGAGAAGCTATTACTTAAAAATGAAGCAGACTCAATTTTAAAATTAAACACTGTTTCATTTTGTGTTGAACACTGAATTAAATGGGAGGCTTTTAACTACATAATTGACTAAATTAGCCTGGGCATTTTTAAGTTAATAAATATAACCATTTAAATAACTTTTTTGTATTGCTTGTTTTTTTAGGTCTGCGAATTTGTTCTTGTGCCAAAGCATTAGATGTTCATAGAATAGATGTCCCACTAGACAAGTCGTGGTTTATTCTACTATTGTTGTTATTATTGCAGTCTTATGATAGTTGATTGATGGCTACTGGGTGAAATGTTATTTCACCAGCTGATTCTCCAAGACATTTGTGGAATAATTCTAATAGTCAAATAAGTTTGGATGAATCCTTATGCACAGCTTCTTTGGTTTACGTGTACAGAATATTATCTTAGAATCTAAGAATGGTGATTGCATTCTTGAGAAAATATTCACTGAAATAAAAGTAAGATATAATGGCTTTTTGACTTATTAAAACCTGCTACACTTGTGGCTTTCATGAATCAGTACAAGGTATGATTTATAAGTTACAATGCATTTAATAACAAATGAAGTAAAACTTTTTTGGACGTTATTATTTGGGAAAAATATAAAGAACTGGACAGTTCCCAAAGAGGCTTACAAAATGTTAAGAGCTCTATTATACTTTTTATGTTGGTGATACAGTAGAGAGAAGATTTCAGGGGAAAAGACAATTGTGTGTACATAAGTGTGCAATGCAATGGGTGCAGATATGCAATGAGCATGATAGGGTTATGAAAGCATAAGGAAAAACATGAAGAGACATATGGACATATTTCAACATGGCTCTCATACTTGCAGTTAGAAGTTTGAAAAACTGCAATAATGAAAAAAAATAAAAAAGACTAAATGGAAATTGTTAGCATGTAAAAAATAATCTGGAGAGACAGATTTTGGTGATTCTAATAAACAAATGTGCATGGAAGCAGAAACAAAGAAGGGAAAACCACAGGAGTGGTTGGGTGAACAGAATAGGAATTGAGACAGTTTCTATATGACTGCAGATGGAGGTAGCACATCAGAGGAGTAAGAATATACATTTGTAGCAGCAGAGAGACAAGTAAACCTAGTATGGAAGAATGCAAATAGGTTTCATCCTTGCCAATAGCACACTTTTTGAATGCGGAGTTGTGCTTCAGGAGGTCAGATCAACATTTAATCAACAGAAGGAAAGAATAGATTAACTGAAGTGCATTTTTTCTGATTCATTGGATGTTAGTGATTGCCTGTTGGAATATTTAATGCTCTTGAATTTTTGGATAGTAAACTGTGCACTAAGGATAATTTGGTGTTAAGTTTATGAGGGCTAGATGACACTAATGTAATTATTTCAGTATTGTCCTTGGGACTGAATTTTATACCTAAAAATGCTCCTATATAGAGCAAAACATTCTCTCTCTCTCTCTCTCTCTCTCTCTATATATATATATATATATATATATATATATATATATACTTTTTTTGCAATCCTAGAACAGCTATAACAATACCTGGTAGCACTCTTAGCACACAACCATCTCTTTCACAAAAATAAATAAATACATAAAAATCATCATCATCTTCTTTCGGCTGTTCCCATTAGGGGTCACCACAGCAGATATCTGTTTCCATTTCTTCCTGTCCTCTGCATCATGCTCTTTCACACCAACCGCCTGCATGTCCTCTCTCACCACATCCATAAACCTTATCTTAGGCCTTCCTCCTTTCCTCTTACCTGGCAGCTCCATCCTTAGCATCCTTTTCCCAATATACCCAGCATCCCTCCTCAGCACATGTCCAAACCAACGCAATCTCACCTCTCTTGCTTTGTCTCCAAACTGTCCAACCTGAGCTGACCCTCTAATATACTGATTCCTAATCCTGTCCATCCTAGTCACACACAGTGCAAATCTTAACATCTTTAACTCTGCCACATCCAGCTCTGACTCCTGCCTTTTCGTCAATGCCACCATCTCCAACCCATATAACATAGCTGGTCTCATTACCCTGTTGTAGACCTTTCCTTTCACTCTTACTGGTACTTGTCTGTCACAAATCACTCCTGACACTCTTCTTCACCCATTCCACCCTACCTGTACTCTCTTCTTCACCTCTCTTCCACACTCACCATTACTCTGAACTCTTGATCCCAAGTACTTAAACTCATCCACCTTTACCAACTCAACTCCCTGCATCCTCTCCATTCCTCTACCCTCCCTCACATTTACACACATATATTCTGTTTTAGCCCTGCTGACCTTCATTTCTCTCCTCTCTAAAGTATATCTCCACCTCTCCAGGGTCTCCTCAACCTGGTCCCTACTCTCACTACAAATCACAATGTCATCTGCAAACATCATAGTCCATGGGGCCTCCTGTCTGATCTCATCTGTCAACCTGTCCATCACCACTGCAAATAAGAAAGGGCTCAGAGCTGATCCTTGGTGTAATCCCACCTCCACCTTAAATGTATCTGTCACTCCCACCGCAGTCCTCACCAATGTCACACTACCCTCGTACATATCCTGTACCACTCTTACATACTTCTCTGCCACTCCCAACTTCCTCATAAAATACCACAACTCCTCTCTAGGCACCCTGTCATATGCTTTCTCTAAGTCCACAAAGACACAATGCAACTCCTTCTGACCCTCTCTGTATTTCTCCAACAACACTCTCAGAGCAAATATTGCATCTGTAGTGCTCTTTCCTGGCATGAAACCATACTGCTGATCACTAATCATCACCTCCCTTTTTAACCTAGCTTCCACTACTTTTTCCCATAACTTCAAGCTGTGACTCATCAATTTTATCCCTCTGTAGTTACTGCAGCTCTGCACATCACCCTTATTCTTAAAGATATGTACCAAAACACTTTTTCTCCACTCCTCAGGCATCCTCTGACTTTCCAAAATTTCATTAAATAATCTGGTTAAAAATTCCAATGCCATTTCACCTAAGCACCTCCATGCTTCCACTGGTATGTCATCTGGGCCAACAGCCTTTCCATTCTTCATCCTCTTCATAGCTGTCCTTACGTCCCTCCTTGCTAATCTGTTTCACTTCCTGATTCACTATCCCCACATCATCCAGCCTTCTCTCTCTCACATTCTCTTCATTCATCAGCCCCGCAAAGTACCCTTTCCATCTCCTCAACACACTCTCCTCACTTGTGAGTAGGTCTCCCTCACTATCCTTTATCACCCTTACCTGCTGCACATCTTTCCCAGCTCTGTCCCTCTGTCTAGCCAATCGGTACAGGTCCTTTTCTCCCTCTTTAGTGTCCAATCTCTCATACAACTCTCCATATGCCTTATCCTTAGCCTTCGCCACCTCTCTCTTTGCCATGCGTCTCATCTCCTTATACTCATGTCTACTTTCTTCATCTCTTTGACAATCCCACTTTTTCTTCGCAAGCCTCTTCCTCAGTGTACTCTCCTGTACTTACTCATTTCACCACCAGGTCTCCTTGTCCTCCTTCCTCTGTCCAGATGCCACACCAAGCACCTTTCTAGCAGTCTCCCTTACTAGCTCTGCTGTAGTTACCCAGCTATTCGGAAACTCTTCACTGCCTCCCAGTGCCTGTTTTAACTCTTCCCTGAACTCCACCTCACAATCACCCTTTTTTAACTTCCACCATTTAATCCTTGGCACTGCTTTCACACTCCTCCTCCTCTTCTTGATCACCAACATTATCCTACAGACCACCATTCTATGCTGCTTAACTACACTTTCCCCTGTCATCACTTTACAGTCTCCAATCTCCTTCAGACTGGCCCTCCTACATAGGATATAATCCACCTGTGTGCATCTTCCTCCACTCTTGTATGTCACCCTATGCTCCTCCCTCTTCTTAAAATACGTATTCACCACAGCCATGGCCATCCTTTTCGCAAAATCCACAACCATCTGACCTTCTGCATTCCTCTCCTTAACACCATACCTACCCATCACTTCCTCATCCCCTCTGTTCACTTCACCAACATGCCCATTGAGGTCCACTCCAATCACTAGTCTCTCACCCTTGGGTACACTCACCACCACTTCATCCAACTCACTCGAAAATTTTTCTTTCTCATCCATTGCGCACCCAACTTGTGGCGCATATGCACTAACAACATTCAACATTACAGCATCAATTTCAAGCTTCATAAACATCACTCTATCAGACACTCTCTTCACCTCCAAAACACTCTTGGCATACTGTTCCTTTAGGACAACCCCTACCCCATTACTCCTGCCATCCACACCATGATAGAACAATTTGAACCCACCTCCTATACACCTGGCCTTACTTCCCTTCCATCTGGTCTCTTGCACGCACAATATATCAACCTTCCTTCTCTCCATCCTATCAGCTAGCTCTCTCCTTATACCAGTCATACTGCCAACATTCAAAGTTCCTACCCTCACTACTACACTCCTAACCTTCCTCCTCTCTTCCTGCCTTTGGGCATGCCTTCCCCCTCCTCTTCTCCTTCGGCCAACAGTAGCCCAATTTCCACCAGCACCTTGTTGGCTAACAGTACTGGTGGCGGTCATTGTTAACCCGGGCCTCGACCGATCTGGTATGGAAATATGAAATGTTCTCCACATAAGTAATTTGGCAGAGGTTTTATGCCGGATGCCCTTCCTGACATAACCCTCCCCATTTATCCGGGCTTGGGACCGGCACAAAGAAATGCACTGGCTTGTGCATCCCCAGTGGCTGGGTTAAATAAATACATAAAAATTAAATAATTTTGTATCTCTTTTATATAATATTTCCTGCTTAAGGAGTTAAGATAGTTCATTGTTTCTAGCTGTTCTAAATGTGAGTCAAACTGGTTAGCATTCCAAGTAACATCAGGTGGGCATACTACACTGTGTAGAAATGTGTACTGCTTGTCTTCATTCACAATTAAATTATTGGAAAAATCTTATTCATAAAATTTACCTGTGCTATCAGAAAAAAAAAAAACATAATCATGGAGGATGACAGCCCCAGGTGGATATGGTGAACAAAAAAAAAACAGATAGGTTTTCATGCTACAATTTAAAGGAAATTCCCAAGGCCTGTTATGTCAGCCCTAATGATAGTAACTTCTCATTGTTAAATATTTGCATCACAAATATTGATCATAGATTTCTGAATAAGGTAGTAGCTCTCAATATGCTAAGTAATCACTGCCCTGTATCTACAGATTGGTTATTCAAAAGCCCTATGGCTGGACTGGTATACATTTTAGAGAGCTAATTTCCTCCTTAATTATGGAACTCTTCTGTGTGGATTCCAACCCTCTATTTAGGGACGCTAAACTTCTAGTGGTCCTCTTTCAGCTAGTTGGCTATTCAACAGGTTAGGTGAGAGTTGACTCTGGTAGAAGAGAAACATTACAAAGCAAGGTTTTCAAAGTTCTCTTTGTAAAGCTCTATTTTTGCAGTGTTTTAGTCAGTGCGTACTAATTATTTCCCAGTATGTTGTCATGAATGCTATTGTTGTGCCATATGGTATTAACACTGTATGTGCCAATGTTCTTTGGACATGGATGAGAAGGAGGCACTGACCAGCTCACATACTTGGTTAAAAAATTATAATTAAGCAAAAAAAAAAATAAGAATTCATTTTTAAAAGAAGTATAAGAAGATGAAAAATGTCATTTGCATCAACAACTCACATTTGTTGTTAAGTAGTTTAAGTGGTTCCTAAGAAGACAACAGAGTAACCAAAAGTCTCAGCTATTAAATATGAGATTTTTTGCCGGTGTGTAAGTGCAGCTTAGCGGGACCTCCTCAAATCCTGTAATACAACATGAGGGGAGAAAATACCATTAGAGAAGCTAAGAGAATATCATAGCATCTTATATCATGTTATGATGAAATATTTTCCCTGGTACCTGAAAGGTTGAAGAAATTTCAAGAAAAGATTTAATTGAAATATGTAAGGTGCTTAATTATCATTAGTGTGCTGGGATCAATGGAGCAATACATAAGGATATCACAGAATTTGTCTGTTGCAATCTGTTCAACCTCAAAATCTAGAAATGAAGTACTTGCACTGGTGTCTTCTATAAGACTGACGCATCTACTCACAACTCTGTCACATAGACATTTCCAAGTTGTTTGTGCATATGATTTCTGTAGTATCATGGCATGTCCCTGAAATACATCTGATGGAGTGAGTTTTAAATTTAGGCAGCAGTACAAATATTCAGTACAAATATTCATCGCTACAAATATTTATTTATGATGGTATGTTATATATAAATAAGGTCTCCTGTAAAACATCTATAAAATAGACTACGCATGTTTAATGTCACCCTCCGCATCTAGCAGAGTCATGTTCTTCTCCTGCAATGCATTAACTGAATTACTTTGGATATTTTCAGTACCAGTTATATACCAATAGAGGTATAGACATTTTGGAATCAGCAAAGAAACAAAGGAAGACGATATGTGCATACACTTACTTGCCTATATAAAGTTTTCATTTTTTACATTCAGGTTAGCCCACACTGATGACATGGAAGAAAAACTGTCTCACACTTCATATTTAATAATAGCTAGTTATAAGTAAAGACAGCTATTTACACACGGTAGATGAAAAGAAATAAGCAAAACTTGAAAGAAAATAATACCTGCAAATTATTGTGCTGACTACAGATAACTACATGTGATTAGCCCCATAATTAGATATTGTATGTCATGTCAGTATAGAAAGTATTGCTTCAGAAATGCAAAATGTGTCAACACTATTTTGAAAAAACAATGCAAGGGCAGGCAACTGTTGTTCTAAGAATTCGTAAGGGACCTGAATGATACTTCTAATAACATGATATGGTGTCAAAGTACTAAATGGGATGTCTTCCACCAAAACATGAGTCTCAGCCTGCAGAGCACCCTAAGACAAAATGAAAATTTCCTTAAAAATGACAGGGTGCAGTCCTATACCATGAACAGACACACACACACACACACACACACACACACACACACACACACACACACACACACACACACACACACACACACACACACTCAAAAAATATGCAAACTCCTATCAGTAGTACTTGTAATCTGTACATTTCTTATAAATATTTAATGCTGAAATATAAATGCATCCTAAGTTTAATGGTCTGTGATTTAATTTTCCTTTCTTTTCAGGCTAAAGAAAGAATGGACAGATATGGTTGAGGGCAAACTGAGGGCTATCCGAAGGGCAAATCAAAAAGAGAGTGCTATGAAAAGCAATGTGACCAATGAAGTGAATGCAGACCTCAGCATTATTCAAAGTTCACAAAATACATCCTTGCAGTCTGAAAATGTGATGCATGAAAAGCCTTACCTGCCCTCCAAAACAACAGAAAAACATTTAATTTTTGAATTGTATGGAGAAAATTGGGTGGTAAGTGTGATCTATTTTGACAGTATTTTCATATATTCTTCCTTTATGTTGAGCAAAAGTTCAGTCTTGCTTTCTGTAGACGTGAGAGTACCATAATAAGAAATTAAACTGTGGCTTTGTGGCTCTCAAAGATGCTGTCAGCAGTGGTCTTTATATAGCATACTAAAAGACATTCTGTAGCTCATGAGTAGTGATAGCTAAGGAAAGCAGATTAAAAAGAGTAATGCTAAAAGTGATTTTACTTATTTAGTAATAAAGCTTTGAAGTCCACAGTTACTGTTAAAGGCAGGGGGTTATTGTCTGCATAACAAAGGTTAGTGATAACATTTCTAGTAGTTCATCACAGAAGATTAAAGCTATAAGCTGTGAATAAGTTTTGTCTTGTGATCATGCATTTCATTGCTTCAGTCTCTAATTGCCTGCTGTGTGACTCTAAGCAAGTCACTTAACCAGGCAGAGCTCCCAGGACACCCATGAAAAGATTGCAAAATAAAGGGCTTTAGCATGTCTTTTTCTAAGCTGTACAAGAACCAACATTCTACCAAGTCTAATATAGTGTGGTTGTCTGATAGTATTAGTCAATGTAATATTTAGTCCAATCAATCGATGGCCTATGTTATAAAGAGCTTTGGTTACAGGAGATTCCATGATTAGGGAAATACGGACCTGCTACTATTGATAAATAGGTATCAAGTCATTGTCTCTTGCCTTTGATGGCGCAGTTTAACTGACACCAAGAAGCTCTGTATGATCTCAGCTTCACCATTATTAAAGTCATTTTTCGTTTCTAGTGCCTCACCTTTACAACCCCCCCCCCCACACACACACACACACACACACACACACACACACACACACACATTTGATACCCTATTGGCTAATTAATTTCCCCATTACTCTCTGGGTAAGAACATTGTGTGAGAGCCAAGCATGCAAGGAATGATACCATCATCCATGGAGGGGTCATGAATTATCAAATTAAGCTCCAACTCACTCTACACACATGCTTAGTAGAGCTCCCCAGAATTAACATGCAATGGGCATTGCATATCAAATTGAGCTGTAACTCACTCTCCACACATGCTCAGAAGTACTCCCCAGAGTTAACATGCAATGGGCATAGGGCAGGACTGCCACTCACTTCCATAAATGATGTACTCCTGCAGACATCCCTGCACCCTGGATCAAACCTCATCCTCGTGTAGATTCTCCAGTCTCTCACAAGAATCTCATACAAAGCTACAAATTGTTAATCAGCTATCCCACTCTGCCACCTAGGAGAGATGACAGGAGCAGTTCCTTCTTTCTTATTCTGCCCCCAAGGAATCCACCAGCACCACGGCCAGTAATCAAACCTCTGTCACATGGGTAGTAGTTAGGGTTTTATCCCTCAATACTATATAGCTGAATAACATTAGGTATAAATTGATTTGTATTATGACAGACTTAAAAGACCATGAAAGGCTTTCCTTAAATCATATGATAATTATATCCTCTGATATCACTATGCTTGCCACACCTAAGGAATTTCAAATAGCTGTAGTAGCTCTAACCCTATCAGGTTCCTTATCTTTTAAGAAGTTTTAGAGAAGTCTGTCTATATAACAGCTGGCTAAAACACTGCTCTTATACTCATGGCTGCTCTACTATATCATTCTGGGAAAACGGTAGGGGATGCAAGTTTTTGGTATGATATAGTATTCATTTCAATTATGATAGCACCAAACTCTTGCCTTCTAAACTGACTAGATGGAATATATGTTGCAATCTTGTACGCAGACTCACAGTGATCTGATTGCCTATGCACTCTTTCTTACTGTTTTAACTTACCATCAAGAAGTAACTGTTTTTGCATCATGTCACATCCTCTTGCACCCCCATAATATGGGGAGTTTTCCTCTCTATAAGTTACTAAATACACTAACTTTGGGCATGAACTGACATGGGCCAATGGGAATGTAGTATTCTCTTTATGGTGATAGTATAACCTTAAAGGGTAGTATATTTAGAAATCAGGGGTGTGGGTGTAGAGTCTACACATCAAGGCTGTAGATATATCCCGTCCTCTTGCAAACTATAATGGGGTTACATACTGTAAGATGAAAGAATGAGACAGTATAAAATGGCATCTGGGCAGTAGTCAACTCATCCAAAAATTCAATATAAATCTGACCAGACTTAGTAAGCATTTTTGATAAATCTCCCTTCACATCTGTTTTTGACCTGATACTTTTATTACCACTGTTTACTTTATACTGTGCAGTGCAAGGTGCCTTAACAATAAAACTGTCAATGTCAGCATTAGCTTAACCATGCCCATGCAAAACAATGTAGCAGGGTAACTTAAATGTAGTTTGGTCCTGACTAGCTTCCATGACTTATCCCCTTCTATTAGATACCACAACTCTAGAATTACGAGGATAAATAAGGGTCTATCAGTTTATGTTAAAGCTAGCATGTCATCATCTTTAATGTTAATCTGCATTCATCTTGAGATTGACTCTATCAAGTTTCGCTCAAAACTCTAACACAATGCAGTTTTTAACTAGCTGATATGATAAGGTTAGGTACCTTTGTATGAGCTGCTTGAATCAATCTATGTTCCTTCTTATGGATGATCTAACCTTTCTCACTCTTACCTAATACCATTATATGTCTTCTAGAAAATCAGGCACCAAGCTTTTGAATCAGTCATTTTGACAGGTTATATTTAAGCAGTTAATTTTCCAGCTCAGTGGAGCACATCTTAGACACGTTAGTCTTGCATTCAGGAGTTTGTAGACTCGACAGTGAAGCCCTGTATAGCTTAGGATTCTTGGACCATATCTACATCTTGTTTACTTTGTACATTCTTAAAAAAATATAGTGTTTCCAGGGTTACCTATTACAAAATTCTAAAAAGCTAATTTTGGTGTTACAAAATGTTGAACTGAGTGCTACAGAGTGGGTCAAGAAAAGTGACGCCTAGGACATAAATAATTGCTATATCATATTGTTTAATCAGCTATATTCACATATAGCTGAACATATTCTAGACGTAAATATTCTAAGCAATCAAGCTCTGTGCTAAAAAATATCATAGGAGGGTATAAAACAGGAATCCCATCTTTACTTACCATTTTGCTTTAGTCTGTTTACTTGTTAACAAATTAAGTGAAATTGTCTTTCACTGACCCTTTTCTTTATATCTCAAGTCACAAGGGCAAATACAGAACATACATGGACAGTTTAGTTCAGTCAATCAACCATGGACATTCACTGCTTTCCACTGAAATGTTGACAGCTTGCTCTAAAACATAGCTGGGCTACTCAAGGTACAGGAATGGAGCTAGTGCCACATGGGAGTTCACTCATTATATCCGACAAATTCCTGAGGTATTTGTATGGCTCAGACTTACAGTCCTAGTGTGTGCACTGTTTCTATCAAAGGTAGTCTTGCATTTACCAGGGAAATACCCTTGTACTTACCTCATTATCTCATGCTGTAAATTTTGAAATGAATTTTACAAGTGAAGATCTTTAAACTGTAATAGTTAAACATTTATTAAACTGTATATTAACATTCAGCATTTCCTTTAAAGTGATTAGGTGGTATTCACTTGTGAGTTAAATATGGAGCAATTTCACTTGACATAAAAGCTCCATGAGATGAGCTAAGGACATAATACTTCATGCATCCTTTTTAGTTTGGGACTAATCAAACTTTATGGTAATGTAAAATCAAGACAGAACACTGGGCGTTTTGGCACTCAATTTGATTTTTCTGTTAGATTTATAGCACACTTTTCTCAGAACTGACTAATAAGAGAGAGTAGTTCACAGGGAAAGTTAAAACATCTTTCATTAAAGTTGCACTTTTTTTCAGTTCTGCTGAACATTATTACTTACAAAATGAAAACAGCTGAACCAAATTACATAGGGGTTAGGCAGTGCTGTTGGTACAAAGAGGAAGAAAGAGCCAGTGATCAAATATCAGAAAATGCTGTCCAGGACAAAAGCCTAGTCTTGAAGGTGTGAAAAACTGAAAGGCTGCCAGCCCAGCTAGATAGAATTTTGTAGATAATTCTATGTCATTGTAAATATTAATATAATCCACAGGGTGTTTTACAAATGTAAGAAAACTAAATGTAAGAAAAACTGTGTTATATGTTCTGAACTTCAAAAATGCAACCACAGTGCACCCTGCTGGAAGAAGACTGATAAAGTAAAGCATTTTATGACTGTTTGATCTCAGGGCTTGGAGGCAGGATGCCTGGATAAAGGAATTCTTTCTATTGTCTTAGGACAAGAGTTAATTGCTAGATTTTACATGTATAATGTCTTTTACTGCATTGGCTTCCTGACCAGGTACAAGCTTACTAAGAAATGTAAATTTAGAGTTTCTGGTAGCTTGGGAACCAGAGAAGTGTCAAGAATGATGTAATCTAAAATGAGTAAACAGTGATGTATTATCAATGTAAGAGATCTCAGAGAGAAAGAGATAGCATTTTGCATTTGTCTTCAGAATTGACATCACCAGCACTTGCTTGCTCTGTATGTAAGTAGGATCTTAGACTTTAGTATTTCTCTTAGAAATAGATAGAAAATTGTAAGATTAGACTAGCTGTTTTCTATATGTATGTCAGACTATTCTATGGTATTATTTTAAGCATTTTCCTGTGATCTCTGAACTCTTGACTAGCACTGTGTTGAATTGAGAAGCTTTGTCTTGTATTCTTATTACTTATTATTAAATATTTTTAAACCTTTCAACTGTGGCTGTTTTGTGTAGTGATAATTTAAGCTCTAGAGTACTTGCATGTATTTAGTGATACTGTACTAAGCCACTCCAATAGCCTTAAAAGTTCTGGTCACACTTACTATTTGGATAATAGTATTGCACGGTAAACTTGGACACCCTT
>NC_056730.1:899611820-899701820 GCF_019279795.1 Protopterus annectens
TGGATTGTGGTAAAGTGAGGAGTGGGAATCTGCCCTTTCCTGCTGTTGTGTCATCTCAGCATTGGTATATAAACAGTACAGGGTGGGGGTGCAGGGGAGCTTGACCCCCCCCCCTGCATAAAAGATGTTTAGACTTTTTTGTGTGTGTGTTTTGATATCTTAAGTTTCAATCTTTTAGGATTAATATTTTAGCATTCAAGTAAATCACATAAACATGTATGCACACCCACACACACACACACACACACACACACACACACACACACACACACACACACACACACACACACACACACACGTGATTTTATCTTTGTTGTTTTCAGACAAACTTGTCTGCTTAATTTCTAGCATGTACAAAACAAAATCTCTCCTGGTGGCTAAATGAGTTCCAAAGCAAAAAACAAGCAAAGTCAATTATACAAAGCTAGTAGCTCAAGCTGTCTTGTTAAAACAATTTAATAATAGATAGCAGCAACAAGTAGCACAAATACATATCAGCAAAGCTTTCGAGTTATCACAACTCTTTCTCAATGCTTAATAAAGAATAATGCTTCTATCAAAGATATTTTATATCAAGAGCCAGCCTATCAAATATAATATACAAATCACGTGATCATTCTTCAAAAAACATAATATACAGAAAACATGAAAGAAATAAAAAACAGGCTATAATAATAATAATAGTACAGCCCAGTATAAAATAAAAATAAAATAATGCTAATTATGTAATAATTATAAAAACTATTGCTTAAACTTTAGAACAGGCTTAACATTGTTAATAATTTTTAGTCCAGGTGGTGCATCAGCTCTGAAAAAAGAATATCCATTTATATTCAGCTAGTTCTGTACTTGTAATTAAATCACCCCCCATTAGCATATTCTTTATAAAGGACTCTAAACTTAAATGTGTGATTTTTACCCTTAGATATGGTGTGATTATGATTAGTTTCATCCCCTCTGTGTATGGGGTCCTATTCTCTCTTTTAATTTTTGATTCCTCTTACCTACATAAAAATGATTGCACTTCATACAGTTAGCAAGGTAGATAACATTGTCTGTAGAACATGTAGCAAAAACTTTAAATATAAAGTCTTGCTTAGTGATAGGATGTTTAAAAGTTGTATCTGTATTAATCTCATTGCAGTAGACACAGTTACATCAAGGAATAGTATCTTTTCTATTAATACCAAGAGTGTGACTGGTCAGGGGCTAAGTCTTTATAACATAAATGTTGTTTAAGACTATTTTCCTTCTTAAAAATAAGCCATGGTGATACACCATCAATACTCATAACTTCAGGGTTCGATTACAAAATTATTCAGTTCTTCTGTATAACTCTCTTAATCATATGAGTGTGCCTATTGTATTTAGTAATATAGCCCAACAAGTTATTATTAACCTGTTTATCCCTCCCACCCTTCCACCTTCAATATTTCTACCAAAAAAGTATGGTTAACCAGACCTATCATGCTCAGTTATTACTAATTGCATAGTTTCAGTAATTGATTCAGGATCATACCCTCTAAGTTGGAAATCTCTAGACATAATTTCCATTTTGTGTATAAAATTCTCTTCATAAGTATTAAGTGTACTGGCTCTGAGAAATTGTCTTCTCACTACACTTCTATATATATGCCTAGTAAGCATGAATGCACAAATCTGGTTGTCTGGACATCCTTTCTATGTAGTTCAGTGTTAATCTTCCCTTCGTTAAGTGTAACAAATATATCTAAAAATGGATTTTTTCACTTGAGTACCTTAAATCAAACATAAGGAACTCAGTTGTATTCTGTAAATCCGTAACAAACATATATAAGGCTTTAACACTACCAGTCCATATTAGAGAAATATCATCAACAAAGTGCTTGTAGAAGGTCAAATATTCATTCTTGTAAGAGCCTATCAAATAGTCATTATAGATATGGCTTTTTTTCTCAGTTAGAGAGAACAAAAATTAGCATATATTTGCCACTGGGGTGCCCATGGCCACACCCAGTATCTGATGAACATATTCGTTGTTGAATTAAAAAATATTATTATTCAATATCACATCTAACATAGAATATAACATTTCAGTTTTATATGCTGTACAATTACTATCCGAATTTAAGAACTCCCTTACTAATTGCATTCCAAATTCATTAGAGATTAGTGTAAATAATGATTTAATATCCATAGTTACAAAGACAATATTCATGTCTGAATTTCCTTGGGATGAATATAATAAGGCACTTAAAAAATTGTTAGTATCCTTAATGAAGCTTCTACTAAACTGTAGAAGAGTTTGTAACTGGTTCTAAAGGTACTTAGAAATAGCTGTAGTAATCGAACAACTACCCAAAACTGTGGGTCTCATAGGTGGAGTGCTTGAGTTCCTAGGAATCTTAGGTAAACCACAGATGATAGAGAAAGCAGGGTTGGCTGTATATAAATGATTGTATAAATCAGGAGTGATAGAATTGTCCATTAATAGGTCATACAAATAGGATTTTACCTTAAAAATGAGGGCATTCAAATAAGACATCGACTCTCTTAAAAGTATTAATATCAGAGAGTATACATACATCCAATTAAGATACTGTTCATTATCCATTACAATGACTTCTCCTCGCTTATCAGCTTGCTTGATGATAGTATCATTATTAGTACATAAACTATAAAAATCCTTTTTTTCATCTGGACTTAAATGATAAAGTTTCCTACTTTGACCTTCAAAAAATATATTATATAATTCCTGCTCACACATATTATAAAAAGCTTTCACAGTCAGTGTATTTAAAGGGATAAAAGTACTAGTCCTTTTTAATTGGTCACAAATTATAGCAGAGTCATTTTTATACAACAATTTTAGATCAAATTTTCGAACAATAGCCTTAATTCAGTTAAAGAATCATTAATATTTCCTTCATTAGGGGGTATACTTCAAATGGAGAAGATGAGGTATAATGTGGTGTCACTCACTGAGTGACTATAGAGGAGATTGAACATCAAATTGGTGAAGAGGCACTCGTACTGGAAGTACTGTATCAGCCTGTGGTAGTAAAATGAGAGACAAGTCCTAGGACTAGTCATTCAATGTAACAGTCAAGTATACGTGAACATCCTCATCCAGCAGAATGATCTTTAGACAGTGACAAAAGAAGATGAGTTCATTGATACAACTGGTGAAAATGAAGATCATTTGTGGGTTTGCTTGGCTGACTCTTCATTACAAAATGGACTGTTTTGCAAGATAAGAAAATCTGAGTAGAGCTTCTATTTGTCTACATTTAGACAAGCAAGTTGAGGTAATTTGGAACCTGGTGATGATGCCTACTGGGCACCTTCTCCACATATACAAGACATGGTACATGGAAAGGACGTTATGGAACAGCCTTGGGACATGCTGGTGGCATTATATTTTGTAGCTATAATGGAAACACCAGGTAATCCTACAGGATAAGCAGCGGACTCTTTCTGATTTTATCTTGCTATTATTGCAGTCCTTACCAGGCAAGCATTTCAGAAAATGGATGGGTCTCTTATTAACTGCCAATATGTTAATGTCATCCTTGCTCATGGTAGCAATAGCCTACAAGTGGCAAGATACCTTTAAAAATGTTACTAAAGTATGTCTTTCACACCAAGGAGGTCTATCAGGCTATTCATGACTCTTTGAATAAGTCTCCACAGTTTGTTATTCACATCATAATCTTGAGAAAATCCAATTATGCCTACTGTTTGCTGCTAACCCACTCAAATAGGAAACACAGACAATGAGATTCAGCAGAGAATCAGTGCATTTGAGCACATTTGAGTTTTCTTTGTGAGTTGCTTTTTTCTGCATATTTACTGACTTTTACTGGTGATTCTGTGGCAAGATCTAGTGATTTTATGGTAAGATCCATGTATAAATTTTTGTTATGGTCCCCAATAACAATAATATTTTTCAGTATTCAGAACACTGTAATCACCAGACATAACTATTTCATGTATGTTTGCCATTTTTTCCTCAACTGCAGTATCTGGTTTTCTTGTTTCTACTGTTTAGCATTTGATACTGGGTGATCTCATATGCTAATTATGTATTTTCTTCAATAATTCTTTGCGGTCATGTTTCCATTGCTTCTTAACAAGTACCTTGTTTTGCTCTTCCCAGTTTCAGTGTAAATAAAACTATATATACAAAATCATGTTATAAATTATTAACCCAGCTACAAAAGGCTGAAAAAAAATCCTAAAAATTTCAACATCACAGATCCGAATGGTACTGCAATAGAAATGACCATGTCCATTAAATACCTAAGTTTATGGCAGGACCAGTCACTTAATTTCCATAACCACACTGAAAATGCCAGGAAAATGCTGAATGCTTTATTCTCATCCTGAAAAATATATTCTTTTCTCTCCAGGTCAGCTAGAGCTGCAATGGGGAAGAGTCCTTCTTGCTCAATTTGAATACAGGCTCTCCATCATAGACATAGCCTTTAGAAAATCATATCCACTCTACTGTCCATTTTAAATGAAATCTGACTATTCATTTCCAACACCCCACTCATGATCACCACTGCATCACCCTCTCCAAAGCCAGATGGTTCCCAGTGTTCCACAGATTTGAGCTTCTCCTAGGGTGTCTTCTTTACAAACTAGTTCATCCAGGAGCCTTCCCACCTCTTGCAAAACTCTATAATAACACCACCCTACACAACCTCTGCAACCTCTCCCAATTAACTCTCTTACTCCAGACACCCCCAAATAAAACTGTGTTGTACCAACCACTCCTTCTCCATTCTTGCACCCAAACTCTGGAAATCTGCCATCCCCCTACTTTCCCCAAAATACATTTTCTCTTTCTCCACATTCAGAGCAATACTCAAAATACACCACCATTAGAATCTAACAAGTGCTTTTTCACTGGATACACCCCCACCTACATCATTTCTAGTTCAAGCCTCTGTTCTCACCTGCTGCTTACCTCCCATATTTACTCTTAAAATTAATCCACATTTGTTTTTCTACTCTGTTAATAATATTCGTTCATTGTTTCACTTACCTGTAAGTCTCTGCTTTCTATGATTACTTCATGTTTGTGAATTAGTTCTGTTTTATTATTTTTTTTTTTTTTGTGAATTTCTTCACCCAGGCTTTGCCTGTAAATTGTCTGTTGTGAACAGTGTACTACCCTGGTAAACTAAACTAAGCTAAACTAAATAAAGCAAAACATTACATCCCTGACTATGCATTCAGCCTACTGAGTTCCTCTGTTCAAAATATGTCACAAATTATTATGGTTTGGTACCTAACACAAACATACAATTCTGATATATCTTTATTTTTTAAAACTGTTTATACATAGTTTACACACAGTGCTCTTAAAAGGACATCAATGAATTAGTTTTATCAAATTAGACTACCTTCTTTGCTTGAAAGGAAATATATCTATTTATTTTCAAGAATATGATTTCCTATAACGTAATCAAAGTAGCTGTGCATAACAAGAAACAGTAGTCTGCAATTGTCCAACATATAACTAGAAGCTTGCATGTAAAGGCTATCTAGTTATTTCCATTACATTATTAAAAATACAAATGTTATTAATGGATAATAGCCTTTATACAATAAAACAAAATATTAATTCCTTTCACCCCATCTGTTCTATAATATTTATATTTATGCTGAGTCAGTGCTCTAGCTAGCGATATGAATACATACGAATTGTAGTGTTGCTGCTTCTATTACATAAATAAAGTCTCTGGAACTGCAGTCATAGATGAAACTGCACTGTGATGGAGGGGCATGGTACACCTGGGGTTGTGACAAGAGTGTTGTGAATGGAGATCACATACTGTGGTCATTAACATCAGCAGGATTTCAACTAACAGGGATTGGGTGCCACACTGTTTATATATCTGAAACTTAATAGATAATAAAATAGACATGCTTTTAACATAAAGGGGGTAGATATTGCTAGCCAGGGGGAACCCTGCAACTGGATGACTTTGATGAAAGTAACATATTTTCAGCAAACCCAAGCTACTCATTCTGACACTTATTTAAAAACTCTTTGCTTTTACTTTGAGATGCATGAATCCAGCCAGAACTATAGGTTTAGCAGGGCAAAGGGGGCAGCTGCACTGGATACAATGTATTAGGGGCATGATCAGCATGATGAGGTATTACAGTCCCATTGTTCAGAGATGATTGCCGATACTGTAATTGTGATAAGGTCTGAAGTACATGGATGTTATTCTATCTATAGAAAGCCATTTGCTATGTGTAGCAAGCAATGAACTACAGTTTTAAGAAGAATAAATTTTTTTGGTCGTCAGTTCCAAGAGAGGATCGTTTCATTTCTTTTTTTGCTTTCTCATACCTAGGTATAGCTCTGTGTCAAGATGTAAGAATATAAATATAAGATAAAGCAAAAACCTAAAGCTTTTAGACTTCAATGTCCAATTTCCTCTGTGAAACAGGTATTAGTAATGATTCAGTGGCTAATGCTTTAGCCTTACTCTATAATTTCTGGCTAGCATATTTGCCCACATATCACACTGCAGAACAAATAAGGTGCCATACATCATACACACTTTCTCACACTCTGAAGGAAAATCTGGTCCATTTCATTTGTGTACTTATTTATATGACTTTGTTAATCAGATAAGTGATCTGGTCTAAAGACTATTTTCAGCCACAGCCCACAACCTGGGTCAATCAGACAAATACAATGAATAAAACTGACATTGGTATATAGTCATTGCTAAAAGTATAGGAATATAGCAAACAATAGACTATAAGTATCACTAATACACATCAGAATGTGACCATTATTACAAGTATTAAGATGGCAATATACAGCAACATATAAATATTGGCAATGCACAGTAACAATGTAAAATACAGTAGTTTAATATGTTATGCACATACAACAAGTTAACATTAGCAGTAAGACAGTGACTCCATGGTGATATTAGCTTCTACAAAAAAGGTCTAATGTGAAAAGTGGTATAGCAATGGGAATTTCCACAGCTTGTATTAGTGCACACTATGTGTGGTCGAGTATAAACTCATACAGTTGAGATATAATTGAAAATAGGTAATATTATTTAGCTGTTGAACTTTTTCAATGTGCTTGGGATGGAACTTTACAAACTTCACCCAAGTCTGAGACTTAAAATTACAAACAGCTGTATTTATCTACATAAGGGAATCATGAAAATCTCCTGCATGCAAATAGTGTAAATTCCAAAATTCACCCAAAAACATTTAAAGAAAGATAAGAAAGGCTTTTGGGGGGGGCAAGCCCCCACCTCCACACCAATGTGAGGGAGACCTTGCACTCCAAATTTATACATATCAACTCCATGGTCACACAGCAACGAGGAAAAGTACAATCTTAAAAATTGTTGAAAGCAGCTTTTAATGATTTTTACTTGACTGAATGGCATTCTCACTAATTCTGTTAGGTAGACTGACTCCCTTGCATAAACAGACTAGGAAGCTAGATAAATGGAGAAAATAAAACAATTTGAAATTTAAATTTAATTCTATTAATTTTTATAAGCTAAGTTAAGCAAATTATGTAAAATGTATATATATATATATATATATATATGTATACATACACACACACACACACACACACACACACACACACACACACACACACACACACACACACACACACACACACACACACACACACTAGTGTGCAACAAAAGTTAGAACCACTGTCTAACTATATACTAAAGGTAAGTTAATATGATGCGTGACTAGCCAGTGACCCAGAGACAGTTGTTTTTGTATTCATTTTCTAGGTGACATTTTAGATTTTTCCTGAATTTTATCATAGTGCTGCCTTTGGAAGGGTTTTCAGCAGTTGACAGTTTGCATGGGTATCTTCCTAGAGACATAACTTCAGATAATCTATGGGAATACCTTTATTCCATTTTAAATAATCTACTACTAATAAGGTAGCTAATTGTTATGTAGTAATTTAATCAGTTTTCTAAAACTTCCAGCATAACTAAACAGAATCAGGACAACACTGAAGTATTGCTGCTCAGTGTTAGGAGCCTTAACAAAAAACTCTACACCCTAGAAGCACTCCGTACCCTGGGAAATGTAGACATAGGCAGTGACACTGAGACCTGGTTCAAAACTAATGAAAGCACTCATCACTGGGGGACTTCAATGCCTGTGACTCATATGGGCCCACTACATTAGACCCAAGCAGTAAAGGAGGAGGTGTCTCTGTAGTCTTAAAAAATCTCACTTCCACCCTTATTAGACAAGATAACAACTTGGAATGTTTCAATGTCCAACTCACTACAAAGAAAACCATTATCTCCTTATAGTTAATTATAAGACCCCTTCTATGTCCTCCATGGCTGACACCTCCTACTTAACCAATATGGAGTCCCCATCTATTAAGTTAAGCACAATTATCCTAGTAGATTTCAACTATCCCTTTATCATGTGTGAGGCTTAAACATCCTCAAACATATATGTCCAGAGATTTTGGGATTTCATAAATACGAATTCCCTGGACCAGTTAGTCCACACCCCAACCAGGGAAATAAAATCCTGGACTTAGTCTTTATCAGTATAGAACAGCTCTTCTTCTTCTCTCGCCCATTGTAACCTCCTCACATGTCAGTCACATTCGCCTTAAGAATGAAGCCAGAAGCATCCTCCAATATCTCAATATTTAGACAGGAAGCAAAGGCTAATCTATTAAAACTAAGTGATGACCTGACTAAATTTAAAACCACTTCCACCTTGATGATCCCACTGTTTATGCAAAATCTTTTACTGGTAAGTTCTGTGCACCTGAAAATAATTGCATAGATACATATAGTGCAAAATGCAAACATAACCCCTTATGGTGGAATCCTAATATAAACAGGCTCATTAACAAAAGAAAAAAGGTGGCCATGGTGGTGCAGCAGTTAGCATTGCTGTCTCACAGCAAGAGGTTCTCCAGTTTGATTCTCGGCTGGGGTGCCTTCTGTGGGGAGTCTGCATGTCCTCCCTGTGGTCGTGTGGGTTTCCTCCCCTCCCACATCCCAAAGACATGCAGTAGGTGGAATGGATACTCTAAATTGGCCCTAGGTGTGAGTGTGTGCCTTCTGCAGAAGGTTGGGCACCGGGCTGGCAACTTGGCACTGTAAAATTCCACTGCCAATCATGAGCAGACAGATGATCCACTGTGGCAATCCCTGACCTGGAAAAGCCAAAAGAAGAAGAAGTTAACAAAAGAAAAAACTCACTCCATGCAAAAATAAATCTAACTGTCATGACGCCAAAAATACTCTTGATAAACTAAACTAGGCTCTCCAAATCCCAATCAAATCAACTAGTGCCAGATATAAGGTCAAAATAGTCATGCAGATAAGCATAACAGATGCAGATAAAAGCTAACCACAAAGCAGTCTTTAACTATGTTAGAAATCTCAGAAAAAATGCCTAACACTGTGCAAAGCTAATAGCAAATGATACTACATATTGAGACAAGGGGGACATTACCAATCTACTAGTAAACAAGTTCTGCTCCAACTTCATCCCCTTCTTCCCTCCAGTATTCTCAGATCAAATATCCACATCTACCCACCCCTCATCAAATCTCTGAAGAGCTCATTCTCAGGGCACTATCTAAGGCCAGGAACACTCTATCTATGGGGCAAGGTGACATACCAAGCTGGCTACTGGCTAGCCTGAAACATGCAGTGTCAGACCGCCTGCACAGACTAGTCAACATTAGCCTTAAAACAGTTTTTGTGATAAATGAATAGAGGGCAGCAATAGTAATTTCTTTGCACAAAGCTGTGGGCTAATACAGTCTTGGATAATTACAGACCCATAAGCCTGTCCAACTTCATCAGCAAGGATATGGAAAGGGTTACTCTGTGGGGACCCTATTATTTTAGCGAACGCAATGAATTGCGAACGCTGTTTAGTCGAACATCATTACGCGAAATAGCAAAATACTGAATAGCTTGGGACTTTGCCATTTCCTCCACTGTGTTGCGATCTCGGAGTTGGTATATTTAAGTAGGGGTATTTTGTGTTTTGACTTTTGATTTTTTTTTTTTTTATGGATCAGCGATTTTTTTCCCTGGGGAAAAATCGCTGCTCCATGTGTTTGACATTTTGGGTTTTTGGGGATTGTTGCTTGATTTTATAGCATTTGCAATTCAGTGCATTTGCTTATATAATATAGACCCTACTCTGGAACTAATAAATAGTGATATAGGTGACCTACAGACTCTTAGCCTAACCCAGTTTAGATTTGTCAAGGGCAGATCCAGCCTACTTAACCTGGTTGATGTCTTCCAAAACAGTAATTTAGGCAATGGGCAAGGGCAAATTAGTGTACATTGCTTATGCAGAGTTTGCAAAGGTGTTCACTACCACATCGACAACACTCCCCTGGAAACTGATCCCATAGTTAGAGATCTGGGAATCCATGTTGACACTGAACTGTCCTTTAATCACCCCAGATCCAATACTGTAGGGAAGTCCTTTTTCATCACACAGCTTATATTGAAGGGTATGGCATTCACATCTAGTGATGTAACTGCTGCATTGTACAAGGCACTTATTTGGCCAATCATTGAGTATAATGGCCCTTTTGGTATGTACCTGTCCAAATACTTGCCACAGCTGGAATGACCATAATGCTTACTCATTGAAAAAATCAAGGGCCCAAGTCATAGAAACTAAGCAGACCATCTCAAAACTTTGTCTCTCTTTTTGATATCATACAAACTACTGACAAGTAAGCTCTGCTTTCCATATAGACCTTCAAAATACCTATCATTAGACTTATTAGATATTTGGAAATCCAGTGGTATCAGAAACACTTGCTGAATTGACCTCAGTCTCCTTTGCAAGATTGACAGAGGAAGGGATAGCTCTGTATCACAGAGACTGCCTCTTATAGGAATATAGCAGAGTACATCTCTTACTCTAGTCAAACAGAACTTGGACAAATGGATGGGTAACCACACATTCATAGCAGGTTTAGCTCCAGTGGCTCTTATGAACAGGAAGGCATGTAAGTAACCAACATACATGTGCATCCCACCTTTGAACATTCATATTGCAAAACATAAGGGCTAATAATTACCATGGGAATGCAGGGTTTTGTTTCTTAAGATCCTCGGAGATTAACAGCATAGTAAGTACTTATGAACCTTTAAGAGTATTTAAGAGTAATACTGCTCATGCTGATACTACCAGCAAGTGACATTTAATTAGTATGGTACAGTGGTGTTCTCTGTTGCTGGACATATGGATAAATCTGAGGACTGTGTTTTCTGTGGTTTGGAGAAATGTGGAGTTTTTTAGGAAAGAGAGATAGAAATGATGAGCAGTACATATTCTAACCTGGGCAACAATACACTGACTGCTACAGCTCATCTGGCATCTTATGTCAGTAAGTTGGATAGTTTATAAGATAACTTTAGATGAGTCAATGTCTTCTTGACTACTATTTTGTATGATGTGTGTAGGAAGGCTAAGAGCTGAGTGTGAGTCCTAAATGTTTCTGGGATGCAGCCATTGGCAAGGAAGAGACAGTGGGGTTATGGATAATTTTCTTAAGACATTGAGGGGTACAAATAGCAGTACATTTTTTTCTGCAGTTATTATAAACCTACTTGCTGTATGCCAGTTCATAATGCCATGAATTCCTCTTGCAGTGGCTTGGTGATGGGATATATTTTATTTTTTGTTAGATTTGTTAAAAACAATGTCATCTGCATAACAAAGGCAAGTTACATTAGGGAGCTTCACAAGGCAGTTCATTAATACAAAGTGAAAATAAGAGTGGACGTAACACTGAACCCTGAGGGACTCTCATGGATATAGATATTGTTTCTGTTTGGGTACTGTGACCCATTACCATAAATGTTTTATCTGATAGTTTTTAAACCATAGATTCACTTTGGTAGAAAAACTACAGGTGGATAGCTATTGATCTAACAGTATACATATTAGAAACACAGCATTTAGATAATTGTACAGGGGGACTAATGTTCTCAATTTACACTGCAGACATGGGATTTTTTTTTTCTTTATCTTAGAAAGCAAGCTAGAAAATGAAAGGCATGAAAAATTGTAAATTTCTGGAATATGAAAAGAGCTGTTCCATGTACTTATAAAGCTATTAGATTTTCTTTATATAAAATGCTAGCAGTTGCAGACATTGCATCTACAGGTGAGTGCAATTAATCAGGAAACGGCTGAAGAATTTGCTCTAAAGGTGTTTGTATAAGAAACATCCTTATAAGTATTTAAAGGTGACATGGCAAGTAATTCAGTGAAAATAAATGAAAATGTGATACTGAGAAAGTGAATGCCTTTGCAAGTGGTTGTATTACATATAACATTACACAATTGTTTTGTTCACGTAAGGGTAACCAGTGCACCATTTCTTAAGGATAAAATAAGCTAAATGAGAGTAGGAAAGTTGTTTTTTACAGCTGGGAGGGAAATAGAAATATAACTAAACATATGGTATCTGAGGAAGGGGGAGCACAGACTTTAGCATGTGCTTTCATCATGATTAAGCCTAACGTTAGAAGAGCTAAAGCCAATGGGTTTAACAGTCTGTTTGGGGCCAACTGTTCCTGTATGGTTGGTTAACTTTCCTTTTTTGGAAAGTGGATATATTTTTGTGTGTTTGCTTTGAGTTAAAAGGAGTTAGGAGTTTAGAATGCATTTATATTTTTGTTTCTTGAGTGTTTTTATTGAAACACATGGTCCGGGAAAATATGGCATGAAATCAAAAAGAGATGAAAGTCAGCAACTGCATAGAAGATCAACCTAACAAGCATTAATGTGTGTATGGAATTTGCAAGATGGAAACATATATTCAAAAGGCCTGTCATGCAAAATATGTGAAACTAATAGCTTCTTACCAGAATAACTGCCTTACCAATTTTATCATGGAATGAAATTGGCATTGCATGTATATGAAGCAAGGAATGCTAAATTATATTAAGAAGTATAAGGTACAAGTATCAGTGTTACAGGAAACATGTTTGAATAAAAACAACCACTTGAATTTGACAAAGAAAGGAGTTCACAATGGATATTCAGCAGAGCATCAGGACAAACAAAAAGGGGTGGTAACAAACACCCAATAAAAAGCAGAGGATAATGTTGTACAGAATAAAACAGTTGAAACATAGCATGAAATTCAGCTGCCCTAAAACAAAATATATATAAAATTTAACACCAGTCAATAAGCATTCAAATGAAGATATATATTCTGTTTTAGAGTTAGGGGTTTATTATCTTAACTTTATGGTAATGATTTATCACATGACTTCCTTGTGTCATTATTAAAATTTGAATCACAAGACTTCTTAATTGTTCTGATGAATTCCTGACACAATTTTGGGATGAAAACACTCAATGCCTAAAAACATTTTTGGTTTTACTGGCGACTTCTTGCTGTGTGAACCTATTGTGGCATTCATGGTTTGTTTTCCTTCTAACAAGTGTAGTCAGATGTCTCCAATCCTGGCACAGCCTGCCCTGTCATTTAACCTTATATAATTTTAATGTCATAATTATTTGACAAGCATAGATCTTTTTTTTTTGCCATTCACTATTTTTATATATGAACCATTATTTTAGTTTTAAATAGAAACCGTTTTTACTATGCATTCATTTTAATGTACTGATGCTTTAGCTAAGAGAAAGAAGCTTAAGTACTAGAATCTGTTCACTTTTTTGAGAGTTCTGCCCACTTGCCATACAAATAAGTTATATTTTTAATATATGGAGCACCTTTAGCATTCAGTACTCTCATATAGAGAATTCATATGCACCATCTTGCAATCTGATTTTTGTTCTTAAAATGAAACTGTTTAAAGTGATACTTGCATGTTGACATTCTTTATCTGGGATTGCAGGGTTTTGAAATGAGGTCATAAGCCTGGGAATGGAGAATTACAGACTTATATTACAGTTTATTAGCACATATTTTCTTAATGTTTTTCAGGAGATTTATAAACCTTTTATTCTGCAGTAAACCATATTTCTTTACTAACAAGTTGAACCTCTTTATTAAGTATTTCCTTTGTTAGTAAGACTTTTTATGGCTGCATTTCCCTAATGCTATGTATGTGAAGTTGTCTACTGTAACAATGTTTACCAGACAATCACAAGAATGGTCCACTCAGATTGTCAGAAAGAGCACAATTCTGCAAGCCAAAGAAGATTAATTGGCACAACAACAGTGTTGTTGGGTAAGAACTGTAACTACAATCATATTCATTTTATTACCTTGTGGAATTCTCTAGAACATGCTAGGGGCATACAACACTTCCACTGATACCATAATATTTCTGAGAGATCCCATATCACACATAACTCTGCCCATCATTTGCTACCTCTGTCTTGGCCACCAAGCATGCTCTTTAGTTCTCCACTGTACTTTTCAAACTTTAGTGACTATCACACCAAGGTACAGAAGCATGCACAAGTTCTGCCCAACTACCTACCCCAGATGTCCAGCCCTAAACCAAGTTACCTTATATACATCTTAACACACTCTCTTCTTAACTTAAATGTCATTGCTCTACTTTTCTACTCATCAAAAGCATTACATAGGTTCATAGGAGTGTACTAGGCTAATGGCCCTGGGGCCTTTACAAGCCTAGCCTATAGGATTACCATGGCATCATGCCACCCAACCTTATTTCCCAGTGACTCTGTCGAGTAAAGCCTCTGGAGTGATCCCAGGGGTGAATTTTCTATTTCCCATCAACTCATCAAGAATGTTATAGATTCCATCCTTGTTAAGCATTAACCATTTTTAAACTGGCATGGCTGTTTTACTGTGTTAATTTAAATACCTTTCTATTTTTCTATCAGTTCTCTAAATCCTGTACCTTATTATCAGAATGGCTACATTCAAAAGTTTTTTTTTCTTTTTTAATAACCCTTGAAGCCTTAGCATAATTTAAGTATTCTGATGTTCTGACCTACAACAAATGTGCACTTAAGTTTGTTTTTCTGTCAAATAACCATTTTCTATGCATATTGTTTATTGTGACCTGTTCTCTGTCAACATATCTCAAAATGCTTATCCTTTCAAAATAAATACTATTTTGAACATACTGATAGTAAATGATCAAACATGTAATGTCTTAAACTGGTACACATCAACACAGTGATTTTAAAATAATTTTCATAGTCTTATAAGTAAATAAAATCACTGACATTCTGAATATATTCCATTTTTCAATTAATTACTTTGCAACAAGGAAGGTTATTTTCAAGCAATTAGTGAATCAAAAAAGAGAAAAGTTAGTTCTGTGGGCCTTGTATTCTACCTCTGCATATTAATGCCATGGACTTAGAGATATTAAATGCTTTTATCTTGAAAAAGGATGATTGCATATGAAGATTCAACATCTAAGATGAAGATTTTAACAAAAAAGAATTTATAATATCCCATACCAGATAAAAATATTTATACCAAGCTTTTCTCATATATAAACACATTACTGATTAAAAATGGCACATTAATACATTTCTTTTCTTTATTTTAGATAAAATTATCTTAGCCCACAGCAATGTCCTTTCTTTTTATTTCTGAAGTTTTATGATATATCTTTTTATAGCCTACATTTGTATCATAAACAAAAGTAAATTATATTGAAATCCTCTGCCCTAACAACTTTTTCCTTATCTTGAAAAATATTTACTTGGAAATTCAATCACAAACTTTTCTTGCTCCTCATAAAATTAGTAAAATTTTAAATATAATTATCACAGATGTAAAACTCAGTTAAAAGGTGTTTAGATGTGTATATTTTCTTCAATTACCATGGACTGATACATTTAAATTAACTATTTTATTATGGTCATGTAATGTTCCCATTTCTATTTGTATAGATGCTTCAGAAAGATGACCTTTGCCATGTCTGTTGACTATGTTAAGGATAGTAATACCAAAAAACTTGAGAAAACCAGAGCATCCTTGCTTTTTGGATTTTTAAAGCTGCTGTCATATATTTATGATAAAGAAATGCAATCAATAAAATGTCTGCTAAAATGATAGCATTAATTAACTTGTTGGCCTTAATTAGGCAAGATACTGATAAATATTCTCCTGACATTCTGAACATTCAAATAATATAATTTTTTTTTTAATTGTTGACCCTTATTTGTTATAAACCTTTCATTGGATTTTAAACAATTAAATCATTTTAACAAATCAAAACAAACAACTAAGCAAGTAAAACTATATACAGAGTCCATAACAGAAACAAATTCTATACTTTATTAAAACTTTTCCAAAAGATCTTTCAGCTTTAACCATGACAGTTGTTTATGCATAATATATGATGTTCTAGCACGATCAGTTTGTATTTCCCTATTACATACATTTTTTGTTAAGCAAATAAATTCAGAAAAAGAAAGGTTGTTTCTACATTTTGAATTTATTGTGATAACTTTTCTTACAATAGCAAGAAGAGAGCAGAGGAGAGGCACTTGTGTTCTTGGAATGGATTCTGGAATTGGAGTATTAAACAAAGGCAATGAATTTGTAACACAATTGTCCAACCATAATGCTTTGATAAAGTTCTTGAAATCTATCCAAAATGAAGCAACCAGTTTACATTATAGAACCATATGCACCCGATTTGCATTTAAAAACAGGTAAAAAAAGGTGGAGGGGAGCATTGATCTACCACAACACCTTCAATATAGCCTCATACAACTCACCCATACCTAACTTCTCTACAGCAGAAATCTTAATAGCCTTCCTAAAAATTAATGAAAGCAAAAACCTCTGTATCATTGTCCTGTGTATTCCCCCTGGCAATAATATTCCCATTTTAGAGGAAATCTTAGCTTGGACATCCAATAACATAACTGCAGAAACAATAATTATTGGCAATGTTAATATTAACTGATTAGATGTCTCACAGCACCACTTTTCCACAAACATCAACCTTTATAACCACAGCCAGCTAATCACTGATATTACCAGACCCCCCCGCCAAAAAAAAAAACAACAGCTATGGGACAATCTTAGATTGGATCATGGTCTCTGACCCCAGTAAAATCTCCACAACAGGAACTCTCCCAAACAGTATCAGTGACTATGTACCTGCATTTATAATACATAAAACCACATCAGCATTAAACAGACTAGAGAAACACTAGAGACTTATCACAATTTTGCCCTACAACCTTTAACAATTCTTTAAACAGTATTAACTGTGATCCCTTAAAGATACTTCCTCTAGATGACGCAGTAAAATTTTTCAACTCTACATTCCTTAACATCTTAAATAGCCCCGCACCTCACTGGCTAAAACATGTAAAAGCTAGTCACACCCCATGGCTCACTAGAGCAACCAAACAGAACATGGCCACTAGAGACAAAGCATGGAAGCTTTGGCATAAGCACAAAAAACCCTCAGACCTCATACCCTATAGATACCTTTGCAACCAAGTAAAGTGCCTAGTTATTAAGGATAAACAGGACTACTATCATACTTTACAAAACCAACACAAACAAAATCCAAAACACTTCTGGAACTCAATCAACAGCCTACTATCCCCAGGGTCAAACAATAACCCCTCTCCAAAAATAGGAAAAAAAAACATTGAAATAGCCACACTCTTCAACACATATTTTATAAATGTCACAACTAATCTCACCACCAACTTCCCTCAAAATTATCCTAACCCATCAGACCCTCCAACTACAAATACCTCCTCTCCTCTGCCACAGTGAAGAAACTACTTCTTAAACTGAAACCATGCAATAGTGCCCCTGACAACCTGCCCCCAAAATTCCTTCAAAAAGTTGCAAATTCCATTGCCTACCCTATCAGCTTACTTCTTAATAGGTCCATTCAAATGTCTTATGTTCCGAACATTTGGAAAAAAGCAGTCATCCTCCCACTACACAAAAACAACACAGACATCTCCAACTTTTGACCCATTGTCATTCTTTCTCCTATCTCAAAAATCTTCAAGAAATGTATTCATAGCCAACTCCTTAGTGTACGCTATGGGGAACATTAGAATTAATAAGTCTTTAACAAGGCAATTACTATGTATCACATTTTTAAAATTAGTTAAAATGTAGTTAACAAAGGAAGTGGAAGTAGGGTATTTTTTATATTAATACTAAAATTCTTTATGAACAAATGCATTTTGTCAACATCTGAAAGTAAATTATTTATTTATGGAATATTAATTGATAGAAAGATTGATTTATGAATGCTCTTCCAATTTGAAGTACATGTAGAATTTAACCAATGGCCTATTAAATTCAAGATAGTGGCTTTAGCATATAAATCAATGTGAGGAAAACCCATTCCACTATCTTCCCAACTTTTAATATGCCAATCAAGTGCTATTCTTGTTTTTGAAGATACCACAAAAAGTTAAGTAATATAGAGTTTATTTCTTTAATCAATTTTTTAGATGGAATTGCAATCAATTATTGCATGAGGAATAGATATTTTGATAGTATAATCATTTTATCAGAGTTCGTCTGTCTTCCATTGTGAAAAACATTTTATTCCAATTATCCATAATTTTTTATTGTGTTGATTAAACATTTATAATTCACTATTGCTGACTCAGACCAACTAGATTTTATATTTATTCCCTAATTATTTTTCCTAAAGAATTATTCATTTTTATTTATTTTATTTATCAATAAAGTTTCAATCTTAATATGATTAAAACTTAAACATGAAATCTTCTCAAAATGATTTGAGTTTATAATATATTCTAATGAGAAATCGATGTATCCACTTGTTAATAAAATATCATCTGTGAAAAGTTGAATTTTAGAGCAATAATTTTCATCAATTGAGAAACTTTCTATCTTAGAATTTGCTCTGCTAAAGTTTGAAAAGGGTTCAATTGACAAAGCAAACAACAAAGGAGACGAGTGACATCTTTATTTGGTACCTTTTAATATTTTTGAAGGACCCAACAGAAATGATCCAATTTTAACAAATGATAGATAATTCTTATATAATTTATTTATTATGTCTATAAATTCTGTAGAAAAATTATATTAGTTGAGTACTTTAAATAAATATGTCCAATTAATTGAGTCAAAAGCCTTGTCTTAAGTCTAAGCTTATGATTGAATGTTCATTCTTTTTCTTACTGGCTATATCAGTCAGTGAAAGAAGTCTGATAACATTGTCCTGAATATTCCTATTTAAAATAAAGCCGGTTTGATCAACTTCTATTAACCTTGACATCATCTGATAGTCTTTTCTCCAGGACATACATAACATTTTTAAAATCAACATTTATAAGTGAAATAGGGTGATAGAAAGAGTATAATGTGGGGTCTTTATCTGGTTTCAGAATAGGAGATGATATAGCATATTTCCATGAGGGAAAATTAATTGAATTATTTCTAATTTCTTCAAATGCTCTTAATAAAATTATTAAGGTATTATCTGGAAATAATTTATATTACAAAGGAATTATTCCATCTAAATCATGGGCCTTACAATTTTTTTAATTTTTAATTTTCTCTTTTAGTTCTCTAAAAGAGATTGATTTATTTAATTTGGTATTTTGTTCTTTAGTCCATTTATTTATTATATTTTCTTTTGGAAAGCAATCAGTTAAATTACAATTATCTAAGGTGGATTTACTATTATTAACTATTTCGTAATGTTTCCTGAAAGTTTATAATGTATCTTTTAAATCTGTTGCACTTCCAATGTTACTTCCAAATTTATAAGTGACTTATTTGATATGATTGATATTATTTAGTCTTTTTGATCTGATAGCTAGTCTACATAAATTATTTGGATTAACAGAATAGGATTGCAATTTAAGTTTTTCTAGGTTTATTGAAACTTTATGATTTAATAATTCTATATACTTTTGGTTTAAATATTTTAATTCAGAATTTGAGCCTATATCATTAGCTTTTATGTTTAATTTTAGGGCATTAATTTTTACCTGAAGATTAACTAACTCTTTATTCCATTCCTTTCTCTTACTGAGATACCAAATTTTAATTTTCCCATATAGGTATGCTTTTAGTGTGCCCTGCAAAATAACATCAGATGTTTTACCATTATTATTAAACTTCAGGAACAAGTTCAATTATTTTAAGAAGCAATCTTTAAAACCATTAATCTTTCCAATGTAGGCTGGAATTCTTTGCCAGAAGATTAAGTCATGTTTCTTGTTAATCTCTGATACAACTATCCTCAACATTCCATTTTATCGGAATATGTATTAATTATTTTAGGCACTGTTAGTGTTTTCTTCCACAATATGAGTGCCTCCCATCTTTGAATCATAATGTGAGTCTACTATTATTGAGTCATTTTTGAAAGATGACCTAAGTCTTTTTTCATCAGATGTGTTTCTTGCAAAAAAGTGATATGAACATTATTTATTTATAAATGGTTAACTAAACTGCCTCTCTTCATAGGGTTATTAAGACCATTAATGCTTAATGAAATGAGCTGATAAACAGACATTTTTGAAACTATATTTGAGTATAACAAACACTCTTATGGGCATAAAGATCAACCTAACTACTAATGATATTTAAAATAAATATTTACATATCCTAACACAGAATACATTATTCCGGTTTTGATGAAAAGATAATTCAAACCACCTTCTATCATCCCTAAATTCCTATTCAACCACTATCCAGTGCCTGTACCTCAGGAGTTAGTGTAATTAATGCACATATGTAAGTAGACAACTTCTCTTTAAAATCATTCTCTATTCTAGCTAGTATTCAATACGATGATTAAATCCCAGTCAATAGTAAAAAATAAAAAATAAGGAATAAATAAATAATAATCATTTATATTACTAAACATATATTATTTCAGATATAATATTTATAAGTCAGGTTATCAATTAAATTATATATATATATATATATATATATATATATATATATATATATATATATATATATATATATATATATTAAGGAACAAACTAATAATTTAAAAACTAATCTTAAGTTATTCCAAATAATTACCTTTAACTTAAATTTGAAATCTCTTAAACACTTGAAATTGTCAAGACAAAATTAAAACAGTCAGCTTTACAAAATTAAATCCTAAACTTCATCAAAATATATACTGTTATTTAGATAAATTTATTTACAGATAATTTAATTTTATATAGTTAAAATATACAGTCCAAGAGTAGAGGGTGCACCCGGCTGTAAATAAATATCCACCAGATATTCCAAAAGCTGTCCTTTAATAAAAACACCCAAACATACAGAAAATGTTAAAAGGTAAGCGCTTTCACGTCAATACAACGCTTCATCAGACCTTAAAAAACTAAATGATGCATCTCTTTATATACCATAGTGCATTGCACCTTAATTAAAAATAACTACAATACAATGGATGTAATTGATGGCAATTATGATATCAATCAACTCTGCATTATAGATGCCTTACAAAACTTAATCATATATAAAAAAAGACATATGCATAACAAATCAATAATGACAATTTAAGAGTATTGCTATAAATATATATGTGAATATATATAAAAAAATATATGTATAAGAAATGTAAATATATATAAAAGATGTATATATATATAAAAAAATGTATTTATATATAGAAAAAATCAGTGATTCAATGGTCTATTAGCCAGAAAGGGCTTAAGAGATATTTTATCATTAAGCCCATGTTTATGGGCTTGTAACCTTAGAATCCATTTACTCTCTATCTCTTCCGTGTAAGTTTTGATGTTCCCTAATCTACTGGTTCTTGTTACTATTTCAAGGACCATAAATTTGAAACTGTGTGAAGATCCTTTGTCTAAAACATGTCGTGCCAATGCATTAGTTGTGTTCTCTTTCTCTATTGCATATATATGTTCTCTTATACGCTCACGTAATGTTCTATTAGTTTTGCCAACATAAAAAAGATTACAATTTTGACACTGAGCGAGGTATATAACATCTCTGGTTTTGCAACTTGCATAACCCCTAAACATATATTCACGTCCTGTATGTGGATGTGTGAATCTGTCATTGGCTGCTATGTATTTACATTGCTTACATGTTTGACAAGCGAAGGTACCTGTCCTTTGTGACTGAATCTTATTCTTGTTGGTATTTTCATAACATAGTCTCCTGTCTAAGGACTTCATGTTTCTATAGGATATATTTGGTCTATCATCAACCAAATCTCTTATTTTCTCATCCATCAGTAAAAGTTTCCAATTATCTCCTATAACTTGCCTAATATGAGTGTTTATATTGGTGTATGGAATAATAAGTCTATTTACTGTCGGATGTATAACATCCATATTTAGACCTTCATTATCAGCGTCTCTTGTTATAAATGGGGTGCCTTTGCCTGTTCTGTGTATGTCTCCATGAACAAGGGCATCATGTATTTCTGTCTCTTTGTATCCCCTTTCTATAAAATTCTTTTTAAGCATGGTTTTCTGCTGTTTAAATGTTTTCTCCTGGGTAGTTAATCTTGAGACCCGTAACATTTGTTTTTTAGCAATGTTGGTGTGTATATGTTTGGGGTGCATGCTGCTACGATGCAATAAGTTGTTTCTCCAACATGTCTTCCTATGTAACTCTGTGTCTATACCATTAAGTCCTTTGGTTAATTTGACATCCAAAAATACAATCTCAGATATAGAATGATTACATTCAAAATTTAAAAAATCAGTGGTAGCATTCAGGTACCTCACAAAATCTGTTAATAGTATTTCTGATCCCCCCCATACAATACACACATCATCAACAAATCTGCTATAATGTTTGAGGTATTTACAAAACACAGCATGATTGAATATGAAAGTTTGCTCCCATTGTGCCAACACCAAGTTGGCATAGGTGTTGGCACAGGGGGTCCCCATAGCTACCCCCTTTTTTTGCAAATAATAGTTGTTGTCATAGAGCAAAACATTATTCTCAAGGACTAGTTCTAGTAAACCCATCCATTTCATGACATCTGCATTGGTTATGCCCTGTGTTAGTAAAACTGGCACATAATCAATACCAACACTGTTCGGTATGGAAATAAACAGTGATGTCATATCAAGCGTCACAAAAATATCCTCACTAGAAAACAGCTGTAATTTATTTAAGCTAGATAATTTCTCCAAAAAGTGTTGAGTGTCCCTTAAAATTTGCTTAGTATTAGCTACAATCCGTTTGAACATCTTATCTAGATAGATAGAGAGCGGTTCTGTAAGCCACCCTTTACTTGACACAATAGGTCTTAAAGGAGGATTGTGTCGATTCTTGTGTATTTTGGGGAGGCCCCTAAACATTGGAATTAAAGGGTTCTCAACAATAAAGTAATTGTAAAGGTCCTTATCTATGCTCTTACATAATAACATATCATATAACGTACTATGTACATCTCTAATTAAATTACTAAGAGTGTTCCAATCAAGAGAAATATATGTATCTTCATCCATTAACATTTGTTCCATTTTGTTAATGTACATATTTCTGTCCATTATAACAATGGCAGCCCCTTTGTCTGCTTTACATTATGATAATAGCGTTGTTATTCTGTAAGCTAGAAATAGCTTCCCTTTCTTGTGATGTTAAATTATAAAACTCTGGTTTCATTTTGTTATTATTATATAATGCAAACAAGTCATTTTCGCATGCCTTCTCAAAGGCTTCCAAAAGCAGATGAGATTGTGGTATAAAAGTAGATGGTTTCTTAAAATTGTTAGGTGCTGTCATGTTGGTATTCAAATTACTTTGCCCATACAATAGCTTTAACCCTAGGTTTCTGGTGAACAATTTAATGTCTGTCAGTATATCAGCAAAATCTGTGGAACAAGAGGGGATGAAACTCAAACCCTTGTTCAACAGTGATGTTTCATGGACATTAAGATCATACCTTGAGATATTAATAATTAAATCATGTTGGTAGAGTTCATCGCTCTCTTCTGGTGCTGAAAAAACTCTTCTGTGCTCTTCCTCTTTTCACCCTGTTGAACGGCGACCATGTCCTTCTTTCGAACGGTTTGATCGGCAAAGGAAAAGAAGGGAAACCTTCACCTTCCGCAAATACCTCCTCTTCAGGGCCTCCGATAAAGGAATCTAATGTCGTCTGTTTCCTACGTCCTTCTTTAACTCCAATATCGCTTGGAAATCCAAGCGCTGCTTGTACCTCTCTGTTGCCTTGATCATCGGAGTGTATCATAGCTTCTATGGTGATTTGTTTCAGTTTAACTGCTATAGAATTAGAAATGGGAGCACTCGAAGTGGTGTTAGTAGTAGGTATCGTAACAGCTGGTTCGATGTCCTCATTCAATGACGTCACCAAATGGGCAGTGTTCTCTGTTGATTTTCCGTTCTGAACTACCGGCTTGAGTTTTGCATTAACCGCAGTATGGTTGTGTCGATTGACAAATTGCTGTGTTTTATCCCTTGGCCAAGAAAAGACCTGGCCTTTCTGAAAATCGAAAAAGTCTCTTTCCAATTTTCTTTTTTTATCTTGTTGAAGTTTATTATCCAGTGTCGACAACATTTGTTTAAGATCTTGGTAAAGAAATGAAACCAGAGTTTTATAATTTAACATCACAAGAAAGGGAAGCTATTTCTAGCTTACAGAATAACAACGCTATTATCATACGTAAAGCAGACAAAGGGGGTGCCATTGTTATAATGGACAGAAATATGTACATTAACAAAATGGAACAAATGTTAATGGATGAAGATACATATATTTCTCTTGATTGGAACACTCTTAGTAATTTAATTAGAGATGTACATAGTACGTTATATGATATGTTATTATGTAAGAGCATAGATAAGGACCTTTACAATTACTTTATTGTTGAGAACCCTTTAATTCCAATGTTTAGGGGCCTACCCAAAATACACAAGAATCGACACAATCCTCCTTTAAGACCTATTGTGTCAAGTAAAGGGTGGCTTACAGAACCGCTCTCTATCTATCTAGATAAGATGTTCAAACCGATTGTAGCTAATACTAAGCAAATTTTAAGGGACACGCAACACTTTTTGGAGAAATTATCTAGCTTAAATAAATTACAGCTGTTTTCTAGTGAGGATATTTTTGTGACGCTTGATGTGACATCACTGTTTACTTCCATACCGAACAGTGTTGGTATTGATTATGTGCGCCAGTTTTTACTAACACAGGGCATAACCAATGCAGATGTCATGAAATGGATGGGTTTACTAGAACTAGTCCTTGAGAATAATGTTTTGCTCTATGACAACAACTATTATTTGCAAAAAAAGGGGGTAGCTATGGGGACCCCCTGTGCCAACACCTATGCCAACTTGGTGTTGGCACAATGGGAGCAAACTTTCGTATTCAATCATGCTGTGTTTTGTAAATACCTCAACCATTATAGCAGATTTGTTGATGATGTGTGTATTGTATGGGGGGGATCAGAAATACTATTAACAGATTTTGTGAGGTACCTGAATGCTACCACTGATTTTTTAAATTTTGAATGTAATCATTCTATATCTGAGATTGTATTTTTGGATGTCAAATTAACCAAAGGACTTAATGGTATAGACACAGAGTTACATAGGAAGACATGTTGGAGAAACAACTTATTGCATTGTAGCAGCATGCACCCCAAACATATACACACCAACATTGCTAAAAACCAAATGTTACGGGTCTCAAGATTAACTACCCAGGAGAAAACATTTAAACAGCAGAAAACCATGCTTAAAAAGAATTTTATAGAAAGGGGATACAAAGAGACAGAAATACATGATGCCCTTGTTCATGGAGACATACACAGAACAGGCAAAGGCACCCCATTTATAACAAGAGACGCTGATAATGAAGGTCTAAATATGGATGTTATACATTCGACAGTAAATAGACTTATTATTCCATACACCAATATAAACACTCATATTAGGCAAGTTATAGGAGATAATTGGAAACTTTTACTGATGGATGAGAAAATAAGAGATTTGGTTGATGATAGACCAAATATATCCTATAGAAACATGAAGTCCTTAGACAGGAGACTATGTTATGAAAATACTAACAAGAATAAGATTCAGTCACAAAGGACAGGTACCTGCTTGTCAAACATGTAAGCAATGTAAATACATAGCAGCCAATGACAGATTCACACATCCACATACAGGACGTGAATATATGTTTAGGGTTATGCAAGTTGCAAAACCAGAGATGTTATATACCTCGCTCAGTGTCAAAATTGTAATCTTTTCTATGTTGGCAAAACCAATAGAACATTACGTGAGCGTATAAGAGAACATATATATGCAATAGAGAAAGAGAACACAACTAATGCATTGTACGACATGTTTTAGACAAAGGATCTTCACACAGTTTTAAATTTATGGTCCTTGAAATAGTAACAAGAACCAGTAGATTAGGGAACATCAAAACTTACACGGAAGAGATAGAGAGTAAATGGATTCTAAGGTTACAAGCCCATAAACATGGGCTTAATGATAAAATATCTCTTAAGCCCTTTCTGGCTAATAGACCATTGAATCACTGATTTTTTCTATATATAAATACATTTTTTATATATATATATATACATCTTTTATATATATTTACATTTCTTATACATATATTTTTTATATATATTCACATATATATTTATAGCAATACTCTTAAATTGTCATTATTGATTTGTTATGCATATGTCTTTTTTTATATATGATTAAGTTTTGTAAGGCATCTATAATGCAGAGTTGATTGATATCATAATTGCCATCAATTACATCCATTGTATTGTAGTTATTTTTAATTAAGGTGCAATGCACTATGGTATATAAAGAGATGCATCATTTAGTTTTTTAAGGTCTGATGAAGCATTGTATTGACGTGAAAGCGCTTACCTTTTAACATTTCTGTATGTTTGGGTGTTTTTATTAAAGGACAGCTTTTGGAATATCTGGTGGATATTTATTTACAGCCGGGTGCACCCTCTACTCTTGGACTGTATACATTTGATTTGGTTTTGAGGGTGCTTTACTTGTCAGGTATCATTTTTATTCTCTATTTTTTCGCTGACTACCTGCTGAGACATGGCTGTACAACCATTATTACTTAACAGTGATCGCATTTATGAAACATCGAGTACTCAGCGTATGGCAATGCTGTTGGAAATGAGAGAGAATCCGTTACTTAAACTAACGACTCAGGACTTAACCAACACTGATAATGCAGCTAACAAGATGAAACACAATATGGAAGTCATATTGTTAACAAGACGCCTTGAGAATAAATTACAGAGACTGAGAAATATACAATGGCAGAAACTACACATGCAGGCATGCCTGAGCTTCAAATTGGTCCCGAGAGGCTTAAGGGTGCTCAAAATGCCTACCTTCGGAACAGCATATCCAGAATTGCTTTCCACATGGCAAAAACTCAATCTGGATACTAGTTTTGCGTATATTAACATCTTAATTGAGCAATACTGTTTAGTAGAAAAAAGTTTATTAATGGATATTAATACAGCGGAAAGTGATTTGTTGAAATTACTCAGTGACAATGAGCTAAACATTCTTTACCAAGATCTTAAACAAATGTTGTCGACACTGGATAATAAACTTCAACAAGATAAAAAAAGAAAATTGGAAAGAGACTTTTTCGATTTTCAGAAAGGCCAGGTCTTTTCTTGGCCAAGGGATAAAACACAGCAATTTGTCAATCGACACAACCATACTGCAGTTAATGCAAAACTCAAGCCGGTAGTTCAGAACGGAAAATCAACAGAGAACACCGCCCATTTGGTGACGTCATTGAATGAGGACATCGAACCAGCTGTTACAACGATACCTACTACTAACACCACTTCGAGTGCTCCCATTTCTAATTCTATAGCAGTTAAACCGAAACAAATCACCATAGAAGCTATGATACACTCGGATGATCAAGGCAACAGAGAGGTACAAGCAGCGCTTGGATTTCCAAGCGATATTGGAGTTAAAGAAGGACGTAGGAAACAGACGACATTAGATTCCTTTATCGGAGGCCCTGAAGAGGAGGTATTTGCGGAAGGTGAAGGTTTCCCTTCTTTTCCTTTGCCGATCAAACCGTTCGAAAGAAGGACATGGTCGCCGTTCAACAGGGTGAAAAAGAGGAAGAGCACAGAAGAGTTTTTTCAGCACCAGAAGAGAGCGATGAACTCTACCAACATGATTTAATTATTAATATCTCAAGGTATGATCTTAATGTCCATGAAACATCACTGTTGAACAAGGGTTTGAGTTTCATCCCCTCTTGTTCCACAGATTTTGCTGATATACTGATAGACATTAAATTGTTCACCAGAAACCTAGGGTTAAAGCTATTGTATGGGCAAAGTAATTTGAATACCAACATGACAGCACCTAACAATTTTAAGAAACCATCTACTTTTATACCACAATCTCATCCGCTTTTGGAAGCCTTTGAGAAGGCATGCGAAAATGACTTGTTTGCATTATATAATAATAACAAAATGAAACCAGAGTTTTATAATTTAACATCACAAGAAAGGGAAGCTATTTCTAGCTTACAGAATAACAACGCTATTATCATACGTAAAGCAGACAAAGGGGGTGCCATTGTTATAATGGACAGAAATATGTACATTAACAAAATGGAACAAATGTTAATGGATGAAGATACATATATTTCTCTTGATTGGAACACTCTTAGTAATTTAATTAGAGATGTACATAGTACGTTATATGATATGTTATTATGTAAGAGCATAGATAAGGACCTTTACAATTACTTTATTGTTGAGAACCCTTTAATTCCAACGTTTCGGGGCCTCCCCAAAATACACAAGAATCGACACAATCCTCCTTTAAGACCTATTGTGTCAAGTAAAGGGTGGCTTACAGAACCGCTCTCTATCTATCTAGATAAGATGTTCAAACCGATTGTAGCTAATACTAAGCAAATTTTAAGGGACACTCAACACTTTTTGGAGAAATTATCTAGCTTAAATAAATTACAGCTGTTTTCTAGTGAGGATATTTTTGTGACGCTTGATATGACATCACTGTTTATTTCCATACCGAACAGTGTTGGTATTGATTATGTGCGCCAGTTTTTACTAACACAGGGCATAACCAATGCAGATGTCATGAAATGGATGGGTTTACTAGAACTAGTCCTTGAGAATAATGTTTTGCTCTATGACAACAACTATTATTTGCAAAAAAAGGGGGTAGCTATGGGGACCCCCTGTGCCAACACCTATGCCAACTTGGTGTTGGCACAATGGGAGCAAACTTTCATATTCAATCATGCTGTGTTTTGTAAATACCTCAAACATTATAGCAGATTTGTTGATGATGTGTGTATTGTATGGGGGGGATCAGAAATACTATTAACAGATTTTGTGAGGTACCTGAATGCTACCACTGATTTTTTAAATTTTGAATGTAATCATTCTATATCTGAGATTGTATTTTTGGATGTCAAATTAACCAAAGGACTTAATGGTATAGACACAGAGTTACATAGGAAGACATGTTGGAGAAACAACTTATTGCATCGTAGCAGCATGCACCCCAAACATATACACACCAACATTGCTAAAAACCAAATGTTATGGGTCTCAAGATTAACTACCCAGGAGAAAACATTTAAACAGCAGAAAACCATGCTTAAAAAGAATTTTATAGAAAGGGGATACAAAGAGACAGAAATACATGATGCCCTTGTTCATGGAGACATACACAGAACAGGCAAAGGCACCCCATTTATAACAAGAGACGCTGATAATGAAGGTCTAAATATGGATGTTATACATCCGACAGTAAATAGACTTATTATTCCATACACCAATATAAACACTCATATTAGGCAAGTTATAAGAGATAATTGGAAACTTTTACTGATGGATGAGAAAATAAGAGATTTGGTTGATGATAGACCAAATATATCCTATAGAAACATGAAGTCCTTAGACAGGAGACTATGTTATGAAAATACTAACAAGAATAAGATTCAGTCACAAAGGACAGGTACCTTCGCTTGTCAAACATGTAAGCAATGTAAATACATAGCAGCCAATGACAGATTCACACATCCACATACAGGACGTGAATATATGTTTAGGGGTTATGCAAGTTGCAAAACCAGAGATGTTATATACCTCGCTCAGTGTCAAAATTGTAATCTTTTCTATGTTGACAAAACCAATAGAACATTACGTGAGCGTATAAGAGAACATATATATGCAATAGAGAAAGAGAACACAACTAATGCATTGGCACGACATGTTTTAGACAAAGGATCTTCACACAGTTTTAAATTTATGGTCCTTGAAATAGTAACAAGAACCAGTAGATTAGGGAACATCAAAACTTACACGGAAGAGATAGAGAGTAAATGGATTCTAAGGTTACAAGCCCATAAACATGGGCTTAATGATAAAATATCTCTTAAGCCCTTTCTGGCTAATAGACCATTGAATCACTGATTTTTTCTATATATAAATACATTTTTTTATATATATATATACATCTTTTATATATATTTACATTTCTTATACATATATTTTTTTATATATATTCACATATATATTTATAGCAATACTCTTAAATTGTCATTATTGATTTGTTATGCATATGTCCTTTTTTTATATATGATTAAGTTTTGTAAGGCATCTATAATGCAGAGTTGATTGATATCATAATTGCCATCAATTACATCCATTGTATTGTAGTTATTTTTAATTAAGGTGCAATGCACTATGGTATATAAAGAGATGCATCATTTAGTTTTTTAAGGTCTGATGAAGCGTTGTATTGACGTGAAAGCGCTTACCTTTTAACATTTCTGTATGTTTGGGTGTTTTTATTAAAGGACAGCTTTTGGAATATCTGGTGGATATTTATTTACAGCCGGGTGCACCCTCTACTCTTGGACTGTATACATTTGATTTGGTTTTGAGGGTGCTTTACTTGTCAGGTATCATTTTTATTCTATAGTTAAAATATAGTTTAAATTAAAAACTTTATTGATGGAGCTATATATTCAAAATATAGTTGGAGAAGTTAATGCTTATCTGCCGAGTAATATTTATTGTCAAAGACAAAAACAAAACAACCTTTATTATAATAGCTTCAACTTATTAAGTTACTTTTCTTATTATGATAGTAATTTCTCATTCTAAGTAAAATTTCTTAGAGTACATTCTCTTTAAGAAATCAAGTCAATATAATCTATTATCTCTCAAGGAAAGACAATATTTCCATGTAATTTAAAGGCATAAATTAGAATCCTATTCTTAGCAAGATAAATTGTGTAAGTAATGATCTAAAAATAAAAATTTTAACCGCATAAATACAACTTTACAAAACAAAGTACTAGCTCTATGCCTTTCCTAGAAATAATAATTTAAATATATGCAAACTAAATAAAGTCAGTGTGGTCACCAGGCTGTGAATATAAGCATATGCTTTAATGATCACAAACAGTATATATATTTAGGGTTTCCCTACAATACAAAGAAAGCTGGGAGTCTATCTTTCATTCTTCTAAAGAAATCCAGCCAAAGGCAGAAACAATGAAGTTACAAAAATCTAAAATGATGTTACACTCAGAATATTTCCATTAAATCCAAAAATCTATAAAAGAGCAGACTTTAAATAACTGTACCTTTCTACAGGAGATGAAAACTTAAATCAAATTTCTCACAACATTTTCAAATCCCAGACCTAAGTGATTAAGTTGCCATAAAACATCAACTCCCCAAAAAATTAATCATAAACAAAAGTCCAAAAACTGGTCATTCTTTGGAACTTGACCAGTAAAGCAAAGGACAAGGCAGGTACTGTAACCAGTTGTATATAATACTATTTTAGATAAAATGTATAGACTATATCAAAGCCCTTGGCAATGTATTTGTACATACATAGAGTGGTAAAACACTTACAATCAAATGTATATCTTACTGGCAATGCCAATCACAGCATGAAAAATGAAATGTATATATCAATGAATATTTGTATATAGGCACATAAATATATGAGGATGAAAATTTTAATAAAATTCTTAAGCTTATATGACTAAGACCATTTCTCCATCTCAACTTGCAATGCCATAACACCCATCCCTGTCTGGAATTAGAAGTTAATAGTTTTTCACAGCTAATTATATAATCCAGATAACCAGCTCTAAGGAAAGATTTATAACTGAAGAAATATAAGGAAACCTGCTACAAGGTGTATTTATATATATATATATATATATATATAAAGTATACATAAATTTATACATACAAATATGTGCTCTAATAAATAATCAAGCACTAGTAAATAAGCACACACATTGATTTTAGTACTTATTATGAGATATCTAACTTTCTGTCACTCTGTTTTAATTCACAAATCTATTCTGCTTCCAAATGAAAGATTACAATAAGTTAAGCAAAATATCAAGCATATATATATATATATATATATATATATATATATATATATATATATATATATATTAAAAAGGAATAGTGCTTAATGAAGTTTGATGAAAACTTTCCTACTTATAGAATCTTGAGGAAACATGCAGTATATCAGTATTACAAAGACCACCTCCACACTTCAAAATAAGTTAACTTATAATATAGCAATTAACATATGCTTTTATTAATTCACTAAATGATTTGATCAAGCTCTGCAATACAATTTAATATTAATAATATTAATGCACAGTGGTGCAGTGGTAGCATTGTTGCCTCACAGCAAGTGGTTCTCCGGTTCAATTCTTGGTTGAGGTGCCTTTGTGCGGAATCTGTATGTCCTCCCTGCATTCATGTGGGCTTCCTCCTGGTGCTCTGGTTTCCTCCCACATTCAAAGACATGCATCTGGATCATTTCTCCTTGGGCCTCCGCTGAAAATTGGCTTTGTTCCAAGTTGGGCTTTCCTGGTTAACAAATGTTAAATACATAAATAATACTATATGTAGATATACTATATGTGAGAATAATGTTAAGATGTGGTATGTGCTGAGGAATGATGATAGTCACTTAAGTATCTTAGCCATTCACTTCTAATTATACTAACATTCTACATCACTTTGTGAGTACATGGATCCCCTCATATGTTGCTTCATTACTAACCTTTCAGTACACATCATATATAGTTCACCTGTCCTGTATGGATATATGACTAAACAGAGGCTCAGTGTACAACAAAACATGTTCAGACATTTAAAAAACATAGCATGCCTATTAACTGAATACATACAATAGGTTAAGTAATCACATCTCACGGCATTTCTATGTGCCTATTTCGACTTTCAGTTTTTAGTGTACATTGCAACCAAGCAAACTGTCTCTAGAAAGATTAAAAATTAAAGTTGCACCAATGAAAGTCTCAATCTTTATGTTAGAAATGTGTTCAGGAGCTTTATTCTCCATCTGTCATACTTCTAATTACACTAGGATGTGAATCTAGCCACTCTGTTGTCACATTGTAACGAGCATAATCAGGCAAGTTCACAGGTCACTCTGGTCTTCTTGCAGCATCTCTGGGCTGTTTAATGTACTGTGCACAGCAGAAGATTGAGTAAAATGCTAGTGCCATTTAAAAGCAGGGAAAATAATTGATGATGCGTTCTAGCAAGAATATTCAACTTATTCAAGTAAAAATTCAGTTAATAGCTCATAAAAGTTTCAGTATGGTGAAAAATATTAAGAAAGGAGAGAAAAATATGACTTAATTCACATTTAACAAAAATATGAATGAACACATAATGGAATTGTTAGTTATTTCTCAATTTAACTCCTTCTCCCACTATAAGAACTAACATCTATCATTCCCTTACTTCCAAAATAAATGTTAAATAAAAAAGAAAGAAAGGAAAGAAAAAAAAACAATAAGAGGAGAGTTGAAAGAAAAGAGAAGGAAAATAAGAGTTGGAACTAGTCAATCTATTTAAGAGATAAAGTTTGAAAAAGAAAGAAAGTTAAATAAAAAAGCAACACCAGAGAACCACAATTCCACAAGAAAAGCTGCACTTATTATAAGAACATATTCTTATTACTTCCTTATAAAGAAATTATATAAGAATGATAAATAAATATATCTACATATGTATTGCAAAGAATTGAAATATGTAAATGCTAATATTATTTAACTAAGAAAAGATATTACCTCATAAATGTATTTTCTTTTAGCAAATGAAGCCAGTATTCAGAATGATGCCATAACCAACTGATGAAAAATAAAGTTACTTTTCTTTGAACTTTTTACTGTTCTTATCTTTAACAACCAAAGCACTTTTAGTTGCTTGTCTTTTCAGGCTAAGCAAAAACCAATCCATTTCTTCAGGTTTATCTAATAATTTAGTTTTCTGTAAAAAATCGAAAACTTCTTCAAGAATGTTAAAATTTCTTTGACCTTCAGGAAGAAAGATTATAATTCTAGTAGGAAAGATAATTTGAGCCTTGATGTTGGATTTCAAGTTTTTGATTAAACAAATGCAATCTTTCCTCTTAGAAATTACAGAAGCAGTATAGTCATTATCAAATCTGTTGACCGTTAGTTTTTGAATTACATGTGTTAAGCAAATGTTTACAAATATGTAGTTATCATTATAATTATAGTTTTGATATTGTTTTGTATATTTTGATAGTATATTGTTATCTTTAGTATTTTCATTTTTCTGCTCTAGCTGTTTTGTACCTGTAAATAGTATTATTTTTTTATCTTTTTCTGTATTATAACAGAGTCAATACATGGATAGTATTTTGAAATATATTTGATATATTTATTGGTTATACTTTGTGTTGTACTCTATTAGAATTTCAATAAAACGTAAAAGGATGAAATAAAACCTGCTATCCTAACTGTATCTGAAACGTGGATCACACTTAACATTCTTAGTTGTCAGCTCACACTGCCTGTATATTGTATTCTAAGATCAGATAGTTTTTGCAATGTGCTTGCTATGTAATTATCTTCTGACACTCTAATCTCTCTCGCTTTCTGTCTGAAATATAGATCACATGTAGTATGCATAGGAGGTTTATGGTCTCAAGTTCTGTAAAGCTAGAACTATCTCCTTGGATAGAATATATAGTCTCCCTAATTCACATTTATTCTATTAAAGCACTTTGCTGTCTAAGCAATGCTGCTTAATCAATGTTAAGTCTAAACTTATTAATGTGAATGTTGACTGACAAATCTTTGAATGACTACAGTCATCAGTCATTTCAGCTCTTAGGACTTTAATAGCTTGTCAGCCTCATTAATAGAAATATCAAATATGATAGCATACTTCGGTTATAGTTCTCATCTTTTATCTATATTATTAAGTCTGGAATGGTGGCAACTCCATTTAATGTTCATATTCCTATAGCCAGTATTTGTTGTTATACTAAATGATTACACATATGTAATTGCTATTTTTGTTATACTTACAACTTGTGTACATCAATGCTGCTGCTCTGGACAAATGACTCATCCAGAACCATTAGTATTCATATAGTTGTTACTTGGGCCCATCTATTTAACCTACAAGTGGATGAGGCTATATATTACTTTAATTCTGTTTTATTCTGCCTTTTGAATAAAATGGTACCCATATGTAAGTGTGATCATACAAAAAAATGAAGTCAGTGATGATTCACAAGGAGCGTTTCTAGGTACTACACCCCATTCTAAATTAATTTCTGATCTAATGCTTTACCAGAAAGCTAGAAGTAGTGCAAAACATCAAATACTAGCCAACAGTAAGGATTATGTTCTGGTACAATAAAAATGGGATATCCATAGGCTGAAAAGTTCAGGTACTCCACAATACCCTCTTCATTTCCTCAATATACATGTAATCCAATTGCCATTTCATGTGCCAGCCACTAAGAATTTATTGTGAAAATCACTTCATCAAGGCCTCATCATTTAATAACCACACTGGCCTTTCATCAGTGCCTAGTTATTTCTTCTACCTAGTCTCACTTCTTCTATTACACAGACTAGTTATTTCCTCCTACATAGTCTCACTTCATCTAGCACACGAACTGGAATCTGAAAGAGGGGTGTCATTATTTAGTTGCATAAAGATGACTATCATATTCCCTTAAACAACTATTGCTGTATTATTATTCTTTTTCCCTTCTTTCACACTTGTTCATCAATAACCTTATTTCTAATACACAGCAATATATCAGACCTGAGCATAGAAATTACGCAGCACTGCTTGGTATTGTAGAAAATAAACTCATTTTCACAGAAGTAAGCTTGTATTTTATTTATTCATTTTGTTTTGTTAACTGGGGTAGGGCATTGATCAAAGTTGTCCATTTGCAGTCTCAGCCTGTGATATAGTTTACAATAATAACATATATTGCTTTATTAATTACAGACGGGGGAAACAATATCTAGACAAAACATGAAATTCAAAAATGTAGTATTTGGAATTGAAAATAATCTAGAAGAAAAGGGCTATATCACTTGCGTAAAAGAGATGGTCTAACACAAGGAAGGAGCAGAATTAAGTGATAGTTACAGATACATATTTAGATAAGAGCTATCTCATTAGAGATAAGTATGAAATGAGAGGTGTTGGTCAGGTAGCCAGGTAAGGTGGTAGTTGTAGGTATGTGATATGTCCTGTGCTAAAGCACTTAGAAGTCTTTTGTCAGAGATTAAATTTGATGCCTGTGGAAATTTCTATAATATATGGTAGAAGGGATTGCCATAGTTTTGGTGCAAGTACTGAAAACTATTCTCTGTGCAATTTTGCTAAGCAGAGAGGCTCTGGAGTGGTAGTTCAGATCTCGATTTATTCCTGAGGCTATACCTTAGGTTAGATGACATAAGTCTCATAGCAAGTGATGAGGATGGTTCTTGATGAAGTTTATAATGGAGACAGCCTACTATAGGATTTGTTCTACCAATAATGGAGAGCTATTTTGCTTCAGGGAGTATGTTATAGTTATGTTCTTGGCATGGGAAGTTAGTTAAGAAACAGCAGATTTTGTTGGAAAGGGTGTGCAGGGTTGTAATGTTTTTGTTGGACACAGTGGAAACTACAGTTAAGCCATATTCCTACTGTCCAAGTAGTATTTCTTTTCCAATGTGAGTTCTGTCTGGTGGGAAAAGAAGCTGAGCACAGAGGAAGTAGTTGATTTGGATTATGATTTGTGAAAATCTCAATGTGGAATTGTGACTAAATGAAAGAGAATGATGATGTGATTGCATGGATTTAGAGACTGCATGATACTGCTGATGGTTATATACTAATTTGTGTAAGAGAGAATTGTGGAGAAAGATCTTATTTAATTTGTTCCAAAGATCTTGAATCTGTAAAGAAAAAAGTTACGTCATTGCTATATATACATCCATTGTTTCATTCATCTTAGTTAATTTACCTTTAGATTATCTGTTCCAATCCTCAGAACTGGCAGCCATTACACCAGCCACAAACCCACCAACCACATAGTACTACAATTGACCCACATCCACCCTCTCCAGATCCTCTTTTTGTGAACATGCAGCACAGATGAGATCCAGACAGAAACAACAACATCCACAACAATCCACATCAAATTAATCTAACAAGTTTCACAAGACAGACATCCGACAATCCAGAGGGTCTACAGAAGAAGTGGGGTGGGAGGATGAATGAGAGATGGAGTACGGATGATGGAATATGGTGTTGGAGTAACTACCATCTTCTATGGGTGATTTTTCATTTATCCTGACCTTTAGACAGAGTCCTCAACTACTTTAGGCCCTTGGTGGTTTTATTAATGATATTTTTATTTGGAGACCCATAGAGGCAAATGATGCTCCCTGGAGACCATATAGCCTTTGTGTAATGCAAAAACAATGTGGGTGGGCATGGCCTTGGTGCTGCTGATGCATACCATGGCATGGAAGCCTTGGATAGGAAAACAGCTAACATGGTGATTGTATGGAATGCGCTTTGCACAGAAAACTAAAATTTGAGGTTGTTGTGATTGTAATTGAAAATACTTTCTAACACATTTATACAAAGTAACTTTTGAAACCTTTTTTTCCAGATTTTTTTTAAAAGGGACTAAAATAACTAGTCCAATTTCTGAGTCCAATTAGTCTTTTTTGTCTAAAAACCATTAGAATAAAACCATTGTGAAAAAATGAGAAATCAGCATGTGTAAGCAATTTTTTGAAAATGAAAAAAATCAAAGCAACACCTTATGAAGCAAAAAATGGATTTTTTTAAAAACCCAGACATAGACTGTTTTAGGAAGGGTTGAGTCCTAAATCTGAACTTATCAAAAAAAAATAGGTTGATTTGATTTTAATTTGCTAATGCAAAACTCTGCTGGCAGAAGTAATTGTAGGTAGAAAAAGTTTTCCAGGAGAAAATGCATTTTGCAAGTGGCTGCTGCTCCAAAAAGAAGCAGGTTTTATTACAATAAAAAGTCCAAATGAGCTATAGGATAGGTGAAAATTAAGGTTTCAAATCTAAACGGAGACCCTTTAGCAAGGGTGGCTTAAGGGGGGAAATTATAATATAGTCCTCAGAAGCCATGTGGTGAAAAATTAATTGAACTTGAATTGAAAAATGAGAAGGCTAAGAGAAACAAAAAAGTATAAGAAGAATTCCAAAAAGGGATTGACCTCATGATATGCAGGAGGGATGGTCATTATCACCACATTGCCAAGAAATCTCTTCCATTTTTTTGGAGTAGGGTGGTCTGTTGGGTTTATTTAGCTCAGTAGAGTTTGAATTTTTCATTAGGGAAGTTAAGTTACATTCCAATATAACAGAAAATCCAAAACAATAATATTAAACTGAACACTACAGTATTAATTGAACTTCTGTCACACACAAACACAAAACTATTGAAATTTAAAACATTGAACAGTCATAAATAACTACCCACCACACCACCACACAAACCCTACCTCTAACAAAAAATAAATACACCAAAACCCAACCTAACAAACTACACTCCTAACCCTAAAGTAAAGCGCAAAAACCAAACTTAACACTACACTAAACCCCACATACACAACTATCCATGCTATAACTTAACCCTCAATAACCATAAGGTCAGTAACTAATGAACAACCCCCCTCGGAGATATACCTAACAAATAGATACAAGACACATGAACCCATTAACTGAAAAACTACTCTTAACATTACACTAATCTTACATATATTACCTGTCTATACACTTACCTTAACCTGCACCTACCTTAAGGTCCTTACATACCTTTTCTATACACAGCAGAGCCAAACAAATACATGAGCACACACAAACAACAGACCAATTCAGGATTGTGATTTTGTTGTGTATGTGTTTTATCATTTTTATGTAGTTAATTTCATATTGTCGATCATTTCATATGGGACTTTGTAGCGTTTTTCCAATCGACCGTAATATTCCCTCTGGAAGGCCTGATTGTAAGCTGTGCTGAGTAAGCCAAGCTGTCTTCTTCCTTCTGGTGTGCTGGAGTCGAATAGGGTGAATGGTCTAGAGCCAGGTCAGGAAATATTAGGGGAGGGGATAGTAGGGAAGGAAGGGTGCAACCCTGTGAGCTTTGAGCCAGAAGAAAGGAGGGAGATGGAAGGAATGAGATGGGGAAAAGCATAGAAGCCCGGGAGCCAAGGAAGAGAAGAAGACTCCCTCTTACTCCTCTTAGGGGGAATAGCAAAATTGCTTGCATTTGTGTTATGTGTGGGATGCAAGAGGTTGAAGGTTGAAGAGCCCCAGTAATGAAAAATCTCCTTCATCACTCTGGGATTGACAGACAACAGGAAGCAGGAGAATGCATCTGATCAGTTTGTCTGCTATCACGATGGAGCTCCCCAGGATGTGCATTGTTATTAGAAATATGTTGGAGGATATCACCCATTGCCACACTCTGGGTGCTTCCTGACACAGGGGATAAGACTTGGTTCCATCTTGCTTGTTGATGCACCATACCACCAACATGTTGTCTGATTGAATTGCAATTATTCCTAGAGGGAGGACAGATTGAAAGGCTTGCAGTGCTAAGAACACTGCCCTCAATTCCAGGACATTGATATGCAGGTTGGCCTCTAGTTGGGGCCAAGTGCCTTGGACTGTTCTTCCCAAATAATGTCCCTCCACCCCATCTGAGAGGCATCCATTGTCACAATGGCCTTGAGTTGAGGGGTAATGAAGGGATGGCCAAAAGAATTTCCTTGGATTCCATCCACCAGGATAAGTCCTTGTTGCAGCAACTAGTGATCAGAATCGGTACATCACTGGATGTGTTAGAATGGACCATTGGAAGCCAAGAGCCACTGCAGTAGCCTCATGTGAAATCTCACTAGAGGAACCAAGGTAATGGTCACTGCCATGGACCCTAAAGTTTGGAGGACTAGAAGAGCAGGAACCTTGTTTCTGGAAAGAATGGCTTGTACTTGGGATTTTATCTTCTGCAGTCTGTGAACAGGAAGGGAAGTTACAAAAAAGATTGTATTCAGATGAGCTCCTATGAACTCTAGGTCTTGAATGGGAGTTAGTTGGGATTTTTCTTGATTCATTCTAATACTCAGATGAGTGAACAGGAGAAGAATGAAGTCTGAGGCTTGCAGCAATAGATGCCTGGTGGGAGCTGTGATGAGCCAGTCATCTAGATAAGGAAACACACAAAATCTGTGCAGTTTCAAGTGAGCTATAACTGCTGCCATGCCCTTGGTGATCACCCTGGGGGCTGTGGTGAGACCAAAGGGCAGCACTCGGAACTGGAAATGACTGCATCCTAGCCAAGAGTGGAGAAACCTTCTGGAGTATTTGTCCATTTTTATGTTCTAATACACACCTTGAAGGTCTCTAGAGCACATCCAATTGTTTTCCTCTAGAAAAGGAAATACAGACTGAACCATGACCATCTGGAATTTTGTTTGCTGAGAAAAATTCTTTAGAAGGCTGAGATCCAAAACTGGTCTCAAGTCCCCTGTCTTTTTTGGCACCAAAAAGAACCTTGAGTAAAATCTGGATCCTATCTGGTCGGGTGGGACTTCTTGGATGACTCTTTTTTGTATCAGCTTTTGAATCTCTAAAGCTACTTGATCCCTCTGATTAGGAGTTTTCTTTGTGATCTTGGGAAAAGATTGAAAGGGATGTGGTAACCTCTGGTAATAACCTTCTGCACCAAAGTATCGGAAGTTGTCACCAGGCTGTCAAGAGCAGTGAAAGTTTTCCCCCGACTGCTTCCACAGGTAAGCAATCAGGCATCCTTTCAGGAGCGCTGGTAGGGTTGTCCAGAGAAAGAATCTCTGGAACCTTGATTTTGCAGGCCACCTCTGCCATGTAGTCAGTGTCATCTATTAGAGATCCCCCTACTGCCCCAAGGGGAGCCACCACCATGTGCGTCCTGAAAAGGAAAACGTCCTGAAAAGGCCCTCGGGATTTTAAACCACATCCTTCTGCTCCACTGATTCCTAGAGTAGGAACATGGGGGACAGAAAAACATATGCCCACTGCAGATAGGGTCTTTTCATCCTTCTCGCACCTGGCTAGAGTTTCTTTGACTTTGGGGGCGAACAAAGAAGATCCATCAAAGGGAGCTTTAATGAAGGAAGACTTAAATGGCTTGCAAACTCACACAAGTGCATCCAGGTGTGATGCCTTATGGCAATGCCAGAACCCACTGCTCTGGTCATCCCTTCAGTTGAATGTGGAATGAGCCTCATGGACGAGTTAGAAACAGACTCCATGGTGGCTAGCTGAGAGGCAACTTTATCCTGCACCTCTTCAGACACAGCTTCTGCGAGATTATCCACCAACTCCTTGATCAGATCCTTCTGGAGCCTAGTGAAATGTGCCATAAAATTTAAAGACCTTAGGGCAAAAGTTGATGAAACATACACCCACTTTCCAAATCAGGCCATTGTCTTAGACTCTCAGTTAGGAAGATGAACAGTGTTACTCTCATTGGCGAGTTCCTTTTTGGTGACCGCCACCACCATAGCATCTACTGCTAATGCCTTGGCCCAGTGCTGGTGGTCTACAGTTGCTGACAAAATTTTGTCTGGTCTCCAGGGAATCAGCTCTATGGAATCAGGAGCCTTCCATGCCCATTGCATGATCAGTTTAATAAGATCGTCAGTGGGAGGGGTCACCCAAGAAGTAGATGGGTGAGCACCAAAAGCTTGCAAGTACATGGATTCCTCAGAGGTCAGGTCTTTGGGCTGCCAGTTACCTCTCTGTTTGAGGATCTGTAGGATGTCTCCGAAGGAAATGTCTTCTGGGGATGATTTGGGGGAACCCTGCCTATCATCGAAGTCCATGTCTTTGGTGAAAGATTCTTCCAGGGAATCTAAGTACCTCCTCTTGAACATCTTCTTTTGGAGTGGCTCCTTAGCAGGGCTCTCTGAGGAGGACTCCAAAGAAGAGGGGCCCTGTACAGGGGTAGCTTGCAGCTTTGGTGCTTGCTGCCCAGGCATGGAGGATGGTGGCAGCTCTGGGCAAGGAGAATTCTGTGAATTTAACACTGACACAGAATGAGCTAGCTGAGATCCTGCATAGGTCAAGTCCCTCTTCATAACCTGGAAGACAGCCTCCCCAAAGAGGGATGGGAGCCCAGAACTGAGAAAGACAACCTCAGAACCGAGGTCACACCCTGCTCTGAGAGACCTACCTCCAAAGCAGGAGCCAAGGAAAAGCCCACAGCTGCCAAAGTTCCCAGTGTTAAGGATGACCCTGAATAAAAAGCTGGGGCCAATACTTCAGAAAACTCCTGGAGGAATGGACAAATACGCTCAACCAAGGCCCTGTTACTAAAGGTCTGTCAGACAGAACATTCTTGGTCCAAATGAGCTGTAACCAGATATTAACAAATATGCAAATATGCAAACTGGGCATCTTCTGTCTGCAATCCTGGCACTGTTTAAACTCTGTAGTGCCTTTTGGTGTATCAGCCATGTTAACAAACAGAAGGACAGGAGTCAATTGGAGGGAACACTTTCACACCTCACACAAACACTCATGCAAAAAAGGACAGGAGGGAAAAACTGCCAACTATAGTAGAAAGAAATACCAAGGATTGGTAAAGAGAAAGAAAATTCCAACTATGATAAGAGAGAGAGCTATCTGATGAGATAGAGAAGGAAAAGGAGGGGCTACCAACGATGATAGAGAGACTATCATAAGGCATGGGGAAAAAGCACACACTCAACCAGAAAAGGTTGAGACTAATATAACAGAAATATAAATATAAAGAATTGAAAGGAGATGAGAAAAACTTTCAAAAATAAAGAAATTTTATTTAGTTGCAAGAGGAACAGCTGATGCGTCTTCCGACAAGAGTGACAAACGAGATCTGAGGTAATATGAAGAGGGGTATTGTGGGTAGAGTCTTAGCTCAAGAGGTTTTGGCTGGCATGAACTGTATAATGGCTGGGCCGGTTCCAAGGATGGGAGCCAAGTATCCAAAGCTCAAGGATGAATGAAGATCGATAACATCAGATTACTTTCTTTTAGGGTGGAGTATGAGCTTTTTATTTGTGAATCATTTACCTAATTGTAGTAGGTTCACTTGTGACTAATTTTCTGTCTCTTTGTGTTTGGGGTTTGATCCATAAATAACCATGTCATCAGTATACAGGATGATTTGTGGCTGTGGTAGGTCAAGTGGTAGTTTGTTTGCAAAGATAGAGAAGGGGAGTAATGCTGTGTCCTGTTCTACATGTCTCTCTGTGAAAGAACTGAGTCCATTTTAACTCTGAAGTTCCTATTTCTGACAAAGTTTTTGAACCAGTGTATGCCTTGTGGGCTGATTCCTCTGTCAAGAAGATGATATGTTAGGATGGTGCGGTCAACATTGTTAAAAGCACAGGTTAAATCAATACAAAGTGCTCTTTTAAAATTTCCTTTGTCCATATTTAAGGTGATGTCACTAGAAAGTGTACAGATTGTAGTCATTGTGCATCTGCATGACCAAAATCCATGCTGTTTTATTTAAATTTGTTTACCAGGGTAATAGACTGATCACAAGGGACCATTTTCAGGCACAGCCTGGGGTGAAAACATTCACATAAAATGGAAATAATTATACATTCACAAACAATGAAAGCATTTCTACAAGCATTGTTGCTGTCGATTATCCATTCCCTGACCAAAATAAAATGAAATAATTTTCACTAATACTGTACTTCCACACCTACTATTTACAGTGGTAAAGACAAAGGCAGATGCATTGTACTTTGTCATTATAGATAACTCATCAGTCAGGAGTAGGTGAGTTTAGCAGTGGGTGAATACAAAACTAGCAAATGGTGACAAGATGTAGAAGAATATAATTGAAAGAAGGTGACATTTTTTGTAATTTGGTGGTAAACTGATGGTAGATTAGCTTCTCTAGTACCTTACTTAGTGTAAGGTGTATTGGGATTGGATGGCAGTGAGTAGTGTAAGTGAGTTTTTGCTATGTTGGAACTGTGCAGATAATAGCTGTTTTCCAGATTGTTGTATTGTGTTTGAAGTGAGGCAGAGATTGCAGATGTGAAATGGAAGGTGTAATGTAGTTGTGGCAGTAATATAGAAACCAAGGGCAGAGGCTGACTGAGCCATTGGGAGAATAAAGTGGGATTTGCTCTAGTAAGGGGGTAATCTGTTTGGCTGAAGTATAAAGGAGGGGTAGTCTGGAGAGCTTAATTTTGTTTGAATGATGGCTTGAGATACAGAAATTGGGGGTTATGTTGTTAGTCTTCAATGATATCCTTAGGTGTGAGCCTGCCTAGTGCACCCTGAGAGGAGTCATACATAGTGGAAAGAGATTGTGGCACCTTGCCTTGTCAGCAGTTGACTTCATGCCTGATTTTTAGAAAGAATGCTGTAAGGAGATTTTTTTCTATTAGGTATTTCATTTTGTGTGTCCGAATAGCTTGTTCAGCGAGGTTACTTAAAGATGAATATAGGTTCCTGTTCTCTACACTTTGGTTCTTTTTCCAGGTTTTCCAGCTTTCATCTCTGAGTTGCATTCTTTGAGTTCTTTAGATATCAGATCATGTTTGTTTTGTTTGAATATCCTAGTAATAAGGGATAAGTGATTGTTTTTAATGGAGAGGTGTAGCTGAGTCAGGAGATTGTCAGCACTATTAGCATCACTTTGAGAGAAAATGGGAGAACAGTCTGTATGAGAGAGGTAAGTGTGGCATCTGTAAATGCTCTTTAATGTTTTGGGTCTAAAGGAAATTGGCCTTGAGTGGAGTATGAGACTGATGTTTTTTATTGTGAAGGATATTGTCTGTGGAAACTGCATAATGGGTGGTATATGGTTATGGATGTAATGTTGGTTGAGTGAGTGGAAATTATCAGGTCTAAGAGAGAGGGCGTTTTGCTCGATGTGTTAGCTCAGTGATGATCTGTAGCAGCTTGTGGTCAGTAAGGACTTTCGTACCTTCATGAGAAGAAAGGTTATTTGATTTAAGTTACAGGCACTTAATTTGCAAATTTGTCTGCTAGGTGGGTCGTGGTCAAGTATGTTTAGGATTACTGACTGGAATTTTGTTATCAAAGATGGAGGTGGCAGATAAGCAATGGTGATTTAGAGATGGTTAGCAGTTTGGGAGGGACATTTTGCAAGGAACTAGTAAGGGATGTGATTTCAGGTAGGGCTGGCCTGGGCTATCAGAGAGAAGAAGGGGTGGGATTTGTAAATTAGCACTGTGCCACTCCCTTTTCTGATTCATGGATGTGCAACAAATATGTATTTGCACCCAGGAAAGAAGTGAATAATACAGGGCTGTTCATTTTACAGCCAGAACTCTTACTGGTATTATGTCTGGTGATTCATTTGAGAGTACTGCACTAATTCGGTCTTATTTATTTCTGACACTTTTTCCATTGAGAAGTATTTTTTTTTATGTAATGAAGGCCTGGGGTTAGTTTCAATGTTTGAGGTGAGTTGGATAAACAAAATAAAGGGGCTAAGTTTGAAAATTTGATTACTGAAGTTTGATGTACGTTAGGAGGAAATAATTTGCAATGTACTGTTGTCTTCTTGTTAGGTTGTGCAGACTGTGGCTTTAAGATCGAGTTGTTCTTGTTTAGAAAGTGAGCAGGGATTGTAGAGTTTCAATTTGTGGATCGAGTGGGGCTGTGGAATTGTGGGAGAGTGAAGTGGGTCACACACCCAGCGATAGTGGCAGCCAGTCAATCTGTGCATGCACAGAGTGTCATTCAGGAGCTAGAAGTAGAGAGAGGTAACCTTGTGATTTTTTTTTTACACGAGCTTTCCCAGATAGCTGTTTTGTAATTTCAAGCCCTTTGCAGCTGTCATATTTTGTCTGCTATACAAAGTTAATCCAGAGTACATAGCTGCTTAAATCATGTACTGTCCCTAAAAATGACTTTGATCAGCATATGTTGTAGTTGCTTATTTCTTGGCAGAGCTAGAGGGTAGTGTGCTGTTTAAGGTAACTGAAGAGTACAGCACAGCAAAAATCATGTACCTATCCCTATCACTATATGATCTCTTTTACTCAAACTTTTGAAAGTATTTGATACAGCTAACCATGCATGAGTGTTTTACAACTTATAGATTCTGAGTGCTTCTAGGTAGTTTGTTAGCAATCTTTCGGCTATATTTCACTCTATCAAATGGGGCAGTACTATGTCCTTTACTCTACAAGTAATTTCTTTGAACCATACAGTTCACTTCCTGGTCTTCTGCTTTACTATATTTGTACCAATGGTATGGTGACAAAATGTAGTTTGCAGACAATTCCTACATCCTGCCAGCTGCTAACATTGTTTTTTTGGATCAGTCTAAGTCAAAGTAAATGTACAGTTCAGATACAATTGTCTCCCAAAGGCACTTACATCACTGTGAGAAATCTTTTCTCATTTACAGACCCATATCCCAACTACATTAACCCTAATGCTTCCCATAGAAATAATATAATATTAAACTCCTTGGACAACATTGCAACTGAAGAAACTACCTCTGAAAAATTATTTGTAATTTCATGAACAATGAACTCAGTTCTAGTAAACATACTCATATCTGTATTTACCAAAGCCAATTGGACAATGTTTATAGTGTGTAAGCTAAAGCTATGCTTTTGCCAAAAGCTACTGCTTCACTATACCTATTTCCCTATTTTTACTACTCTGCTTACATCCTCACTAACCCGCTGTTTCCAATTTAAAACTACCTTGATTAGCTTACTATGGAACTATGATATTTACGTGATATTGTGTAAATATTCAAATTCGGCTTAAGAGAGGTTGGTCACCTCTCTGTGCTGTTTAGTACTCTTCAGTTTTACTCTCTGAAATGGTTGGAAATTTGTCAGCAGCACTCATTTACCCAATTTAAACTTATACGCAATCACATGTATCCTCCAAATATCCCCCAAATATCCACTGTTGATGTAGCCTTTATTTTTACAGTGTACAATATAAGTTCAGGTGCTCTCTTAGTAACCTCAAAACTATCTCCATATCTAAAAATGATTTGGGCAATGACATCTTTTCTCTCTGTGTTCATAAAATATGAAACAGATATCCATCTGGGCTTAAAGACAGTTTTTGGAAATCATGTTTTTAAATGTGCAGTGAGAGAACATTTTTCACTTGTGTTATATGATTATGTTAAAATTAAATGGGTGAAGTTGAACTGTCTCATGTCACTTCTATCATTATTTTGTTATATGCAATAAGTCTGGGGTTCTACATCTGATACCCCTTACTCTGCTCCCTACTCATATCATTTATGTCTGTTTTACATTGTATTGTGGGTACTATTACTCCCGTTTCTAATGTTCTCACCTGAACTGCTGTACTTCATTTGTATTTAGCTAGTATCATCACTATATGCTATTGTTCTTCTTCTCATTTATTGGCATTTTTTGTATATGCTGCGTGATAGTTTATCTCCTAGAGTTTTCCTTCCTAGGACTTTTGTATCATTTAATAGAAACAAAGCAATTTTCTTGTTTTCCTGCTCATCTGATTTAATATATTTAGTGATTATTCCAGTGCAGTAAAAATCTAAAATAAAATAGAGAAGGTAAGTTGATTAAGAGCCTATAATTTATTTGCAGATGTAAGCAAAGCTTTCAGCATTTGATACAGCCTTCTTACATGTATATTTATTTTATACTTATTTGCTTGTTGTACTGCTGGTTGTTTATCTTTACTTAGATAGTTCGGCACTCTCTCTTGTTCCAGTTTTTATACCACATTCTTCTCCCACAATTGATATGCTCTTGATGGCTGTCTATTCAAAAATGTCGTCACTCTAAATGGTGAGTGCCAAAAATAAAAAAAAAAGATTGAAAACCCAGAGAACAGCACATCTTGAAAATTGCTCTGCTCCTTAAAACTTCTTTTTGGAGGGGTGCAAGCCCCCACCTCCACACCTCCCAAAGTTATATATACCAAATCCGGGATCAGTATACAGTGGAGAAAAGAGAACATTCTGAGAAATGGCATCTCAGAATTGCATCTCAGAATTAGTATATGTAAATCCGTTCTTTCGGCCATTCAGTTTCTGTGTTTTGGGACTCACTCTAGTGGGTTTGAACATTTCAAATGGTTACCACTCTGGCTACTTCATTTATATCATTTGAAAATATTTCAGACTCTTGTTGCAGTTTGAATTGTTTGTCAGGTAAGCTGCACATTTTTAGCTCATCCCTAAAAAGAAGCTGTGATTCGCTTGGCGCTATTTTTTCTTGAAGTTCATCTGCATCTACAGATTAATCTATTAAGTGAATAGCTTAGTGATCTGAGGACATGGCAAAACAACAATGGTGATAAATAATTACCTCGCAATATATATTAGATTCTTTCACCTGGGAGAGTAATTTGCCAGTTTTCATGGCTTAATTATAGAAATCGGCATTTTGTTTTTTTCATTGTAAGCACCGGATAACTTATCAATGTGCTATGCATCTTCTACATCTGTAAACAATCTATAATCCAGGAATACAAAATTCTGCCAGATGCCCTATTTTGTGTGTGCTCTATCCATGCCATATTGACATTTTGCCCATTTTCAGCTCATTATGGTTTTGTTTAGCAAAAGATTATCATATGTTTATAAATATGTAGTAGGCTAACAACCATGAGGGCATTTTTAAGCCTAGCCATGCATCCCAAATATCTAACAAGTTCTAGTACTCCTGATAAGTGTAAGCAAAAGCTTGGGAGATGAAACTTTTATGAGCAGTGGCCTGAGAGATGAACCATTTACAGGCTGTCCATTAGAGACATAGGTGCCTAACAAGGGATGAATTTCCTGTTCTCCATCCAGCTGTCCAAGTTACACTCGAACTGGGTTAAGGAAGAACTCTGCTTTGCATGGATGAGGAACTTGTTCCAGAGAAGGGGTTTCTCTGGGATACCTGTCTCTCCAGCAGGTCCTATTTATATCACAGATAATGTTTAAGTCTTTAGAATGGGTAATTCTGGTGCTGTTTGTTTTGTGGATATGCAAGAGGTCAATCAGGGTAAGGTCTGACATGCCTTGTATGCCAGGCATAGATCTTCCTGAAGGATACTGTTATGCATTTCTTTGCATTTAGTTTTAGTCCATGGCTTTGACACAAGTTATTTATCAGTTTCAGCCATTCCTGGAGAACATTAGTGTCAGTGGGGATTCTATGACTCCTCCTAATTTATAATCATTTGCAGATTTAGTCATCCAAAGACCCTTGACATTGGCCTTGACTTTAGAGATGTAAATGCCAAAATGGAGAGGTGCTAGGACCAATCCTTGAGGGACTCCACTTGTGACTGGCCTCTTTGTAGAGTTGGTCTTCCCAATTCTAACTTCCTGGGTCCTGTCTGTGAACCAGCTGTCTATCCACTAGGTGACATAATGGTTTATCAAAGTCAAAGTCAAAGTAAACTTTATTGTCATACAGATCAACACAGAGGAAAAAGTGTATATCAGTGCATGAAATGTCAATACTCAGGCTCGTACCATATGAATGAGAGTTTACAGAAGGAAGATAGATTAAATTAATAAAACATTTAAATTAAATAAAGATAAAATAAATACATAAATAAAAATAAAAAATAAGATACAAAAAAGTAAATAAAGTAAAACAAATGTGAAAGCTCTATTTACATCAGAAAGACAACAAATAGAACAGCAGGAATACACTCAGTAGAAATATAAAGACGTGCAAAAAAAAAAAAACTATAATAAATAAGGGAGGCACACATGTAATCGTACCCACCACCAGTATATACCATAAACTTACAGTTCACAGTTTTCTTAGTGCAGATTGAAACATATGAAGTGAGCCATTCAGAAAGTTTATGTAAACAACAATGACATTGCACACAAATAATATTTTACTCATGTAGCCCATTGCGCTATGGGTTTGTTATTCAGCAGTCCAATAATGTGTGGGAAGAAGCTGTTATGGAACCTGGATATCCTGCATAAAATGCTTCTGTAGCACTTCCTTGTTGGCAGGAGTTTAAACAGTACATGAGCCGGATGGTTTATATCCCTCAATAGTTCTTGGACTCTGCCATAGCATCTGTTTGAATGGGTCTAGGACTGTTGAGCGAAAGCTCGCTTCACCGAAACCAAAACAGGCAAGCACACTTTCTCTAAAGTGTGTTTTCACCAAAAATGCACTTTCGCTAAAGTGAGCTCAAAAAAAAAATGACAGAATGGCTGTTGCTGAGATCGCGGTAGAGTTGGGATAAGGGAATATTCCCTTTTCCCCACTGTAGTGCGATCTCGAATGAGAATATAAAAGTAGGGGGTGTGGGGGGCAGGGTGCAGGGGGTCAAACGTGTTTACTGTTTTTTTTTTTTTTTTTTTTTTTTTAAATGTTGTGTTTTGTTTTTTTGCAGACTTCCACGAAAGTGCTTTTTCAGTGAAAAAGCACTTTTGCAGAAGTGTGCTTGACCATTTCAGTTTCTTTGAAACATGTCATCAGTAATTAGTCCTAGATTTTTTTGAATGTATGTCATGCAGGGATTGAAGGTTGGAGCCAATGATTTCTGTGGCCTGTTTAACAATCTTATCTAGTGGCTTCTGATCAGCTTGAGAGCAGTTTCCATACCAGACAACGATGTTGTCTGTCAGTACACTCTCAATCAGGGCTCTGTAGAAAGTGAGTAGGACCTGTGTTGGGAGGTTAACCCTACGTAGTCTCCTAAGGAAGTAGGCTGTCTTTATAAGCTAAGAAGTGTCTGTAGCCCAACTTTCATCTTGCGAGATATGTATCCCTAGGAATTTGGTGCTATTTATTATCTACACTCAGCACCACTGATGATGATAGTTGTGCCTGGCTTTTTCTTCTTCCTAAAATTGATGAGAATGTCCTTGGTTCTCCCAACATTTAGTGCTAAGTTGTTGTCAGTGCACCTATGAATGAGTTGGTTCACTTCCTCCCTGTAGGCCCCCTCACCTTCCTTCTTGATAAAGCCAGTTACTGTGGTGTCATCTGCAGATTTGATGATTCTATTTGACTGATACATAGCTGTGCAGTCATGTGTTAAAACTGTGAAAAGAAGTGGACTGAGTATGCAACCTTGTTTGCCCCGGTGTTTAGGGTGATGCTGTTTGAGTGATGCTTTCCAGCTCAAACTATCTGTGACCTTTCAGTTAGGAAGCTGAGGATCCAATTGCTTATTGTGTTTTCTATGCCCAGATTACTCAGCTTAGTCAGCAGTTGTTGTGGAATAAATATGTTGAAGGCCGAGCTGAAGTCTATGAACAGCATGTGTACATAACAGTGCTTATTTTCCAGGTGGTCAAAGGTATAAGTGTTAAGGCTATGGCATCTGCAGTAGAACAATTTGGCTTGTATTATTTATTTATTTAACATTTGTTTACTGGGAAAGTCCGACTTGGAATGAAGCCAATATTCAGCGGAGGCCCTGGGAGGAATGCTCCAGATGCATGTCTTTGTAATGTGGGAGGAAAGCAAAGGAAACCCACACGAACACAGAGAGGACATGCCGACTCCGCACAGAAGGCACCCCATCCAAGAATCGAACCGGAGAACCTTTTGCTGTGAGGTGACAACACTACTGCTGTACCACTTCACCATGCAAATTGTAAAGGATCAAATGTAACAGGCTGGATGTTATATGATCCTTGACCATTTTTTCAAAACACTTTATCACTACTGAGGTAAGTGCAATTGGCCAGTAATCATTTAATGATGCTGGAGATGATTTCTTGGGTAGAGGGATGATATCAGTGGTCTTAAAGCATTTGGGCACTTTTTCCTGGCTGAGAGATATATTGAAAATATCTGTGAAGACTGGTGTCAGCTGATCAGCACAGTTTTTAAGTAGCTTCCCCAGGATCCTATCTGGGCTAGCTGCTTTGCCCAGATGAACCCTAACCTCTCATACATTACGTCTTGAGTTTGTCAACAATGCTTGACTGTGGTATTATGTCAAATGACTTGGCCAGGTCAAAGTAGGTAGTCTGAACCTTTTTGCCCTCATCCATTGCTTCAGTGACTTTCTCAAAAATACCCAATATGGTTGCATAGGCATGACCTGCCCTTGATGAAACCAAACTTGATTGGATCCAGTGTTGGGAGGTTTCCTATGTCATTACTGATCATTTCCATGATAATTCTTTCCATGGCTTTACATATGAGACTAGTGGGACATATGGGTCTGTAGTTTCTAGGGTCAGTAGATGGCCCACCTTTGTGTAGATGGATGACTGTTGCTGTTCTCCATTTGTAAGGTCTGTTTGGAGGCTACAGTCAAATATCAATTCCAAAGGACCTGATTGGTCATGTTCCATGCTATTAAGAAGGCATCCTGAGACATTGTCTGGGCCCATCGATGTAGTGTTCTTGGCCTTAGAGAGAGTTGAGGACCTGTTCCCTAGTGATAGTAGGGGGAGTTATATTTAATAGCATTTCTTTGATTTTGTACAATTTTAATGTATTACCTTTCTGTTTCATTGTGATTATTGAGTTCTATCTGCATGATTGTAGATTCTGATAGCATAAATTGCAGTTATATGTCTTGAAATCTTTGGAAGGTATGCTGTTTGTCAAATGACTTGCTGATTAACTTTTTAAGGAAGTGTTTAATTTTCTGCATAATTATCCAGTTCCCAGAATAACAACAGTCTGGGGTGTACAGATAGTATAGATAGGTTTTATTTAAGCATAATTAGTGGTGCAAAGATGATAATTCTTTTAGCCAAAAGCTAGGTACAGCATCTGCACCTGAGGTGCTCCATCTGGGAGCTTTCTTAACTTTTTTCTCTCATATTGGCAGCCATTGTATTCCATTCCATATTATCCAATGCTTTATTATGTTCTCATTTTTTTGGAGTTTGTCTTTTCGGTGTCCTTGTTGTTGAGTAGGGTTTTTATGGATGCTTTTTTAGAGTTTGTTATTTATTTGTTTGCTTATTTTTTTTTTTATTTATTTTTTTTTTGCTGGCATGAGTACTGTTGCTGTTTTCTTTCCAGTTCACAATTGCTTTTTTATCTTTGCTTTGTATTATTGATGTATCGCATACATTTTCAATCTATGCAGAGATTTTTAATTTGACATTAGAAATGGTATAACACATATCTCAATTTGTTTCTGTATTGCATTTCTTTATAATTGCATCTGTATATAAGAGTCTTCACTGGCTTGCTTGCTTTCCTGTGTTCTTTTCTTAATTGTTTTACAGTTACCTCTAGTTGACATTTCCGTGGTGGTATATTTTTGCTGATTTCATTCCATTCGTTACTCTGTAGTTTCTTGATAGTATTTTATATTTTATTAGTTTAGCAGCAGTGTAGTGTATTCTATGTTTTATTGTACATGGAATAGCCTGTGTCTTATTCATTTTTCTGTACACCGTTCTCTCACATATTTCAATTACTCTTGGCATTTGCATCAAAATCCATCAAATCTTCAATTTTATTTTCTCTTAGCTAATATTTTTTTTCTAAAATCTGTCTGTGTTTCCTGTTTTTTTCTCCCTCTACATACCTATATGTGGGTTTTCAAATGATTCTCCTGAAGAGGATTCTGAAATTTTATTTTGCGAAGCATCTTCAGTGCTTGTATGTTTCTTTGGCTCTTCTGTGTTTTCTTGAAAATGTAACTGGTTTAGTGAATCATTACGTTCAGATGTATTTTACTGTTTCATATCCATCATTTAATAGTTGGACTGTCATCTTAGTTTCAATCTGTTTCCTTGAAGGACAAGCAAATTACTTTATTTTCAATGTATTCAACTTCTGTGTTGTTATTCTTTTCTTTGCAAAATTTAATATATCTCAATGTCTCTGTCTCTGCATTTGTAGACTTTCAAATATCTTTGGAGATGCTGTAGGCAAATATGTTAGTGTTGGTTTACTTACATTCAGTGAAGTCACCCTGCAGTGAGTTACACATCATCATTTTTTTAGTATAGTGTAACTCAAGCATGCTAAATCAGAAACAAATAGGGGGCAAGTCCCTCTACATCCCTGTGTGGGGAACTTGGTCTCATGTACTCCTTCACTTATATATACCTGCTCCACATTCTGATAACAGAGTAGAAATTTATAAAAAATAAATAAATAACAAACACCAGCTTGTGTAATAAAAGCAGTGCACTTTGAATTAACCACTCTGATGAAAATATTCATCAGAGTGTAGTACTGCTGTGAGTATTGCTTCTATTATGCATATATATTATGGCATATCAAATCTTCCTTTCCTCAGTCCTGTATGTATCCCTTTTGAGTTTTAAATCCCTTTGGTCTTTTTTTCATTTTCTCTGAGCTCTTCTTCTTCTGTTAACTTTTGCAGATGGGTCATTCTTTCTTTATCTAGATATTCTTTTGTTATAATTTGCTGTAATAAAGTTTTCAAATATGCATCTGTATCCTTGAACAATTTGCAGGGGTTTCTGTACATTTTATTTATTATTCTAGCTATATAATCCCTCCTTGGGAATTCTGGATTTCTTGTCTGGCTAGTCATGTTTTTAGATTTTTGTGGATTGCTATTTTCATCAGCCACAAATGCTACAAAGATCCGGGTCCAACACTGTGGTAAGATCTGTATCGTTTGTTGAGGCCTGTATCGTCTGTTGAGGCCTGACAGTAGTCATTTCTTTATTTTCTCAGTGATGCCAGTGTCATGAATACTGAGGCAATGATACACAAACATCAGTTCTGCTTGGCTGGACTTAAGAGTATCTGACTCTTGGCTTCCAGAAACCTTCTCATATTTGAGCATAGTTAAAGCAAAGGGACCCATGGTGCATTGAGTAACAGTTTAAAAAATACTAGCTGTCTATCTTAAGAAAAAAGGTAAAGATATCATTAGTTGAGACACTAAGAAAATTCATGTGGGACTGCAACCTTTTCTGTTTGGTGACCTACTTTAAAGACTAATGTTTTGACTTCAACAATAAAAAGGGATACTGTAAGGAAGGAGCAGGAAAGAAAACCAACATTAGTCAGCTCCCATACTTCAAAATATCTGCTTTATGGAATATATCAATGTATAAAAGACTAGACAATAAGCCACATGAGGTGGATACAAGACTAAACTACTGAGCTACTTGAGATTCCATTAGCGAATCATGATAGAGATCACCCTCAGACCAGGGAATGACCATTAAGAATCATGATGTCTTCAGTCTGTCACTACAGCTGCTATTCAAGTCGTAACATTTCCTCTGTATAGTTAGTCAAGTAGATATTTTTGGAATATTTTGCACATATCTGGAGAAACAATTTTAATAAGTATGTCAGAAGAGAAGGACAGACCAGAAAAATAATGTAGAATGTGCGATGTAGAGTAAAACAAGCTTGCTTATATGTAAAAAGGTACGGCAATGTGGATGATAGAATTTTCCACTTCCTGAAGCAAATAATGCAATAAGCAAAAATACTTTAGAAAAAATGGCAGAGAAGAACAGGATTCACAATCTTAAGAAGGAGCAGGATTTAAGGATTGTCTGAGTAACTATTTTATAAACTCATTTGTACAGGAAGCAAATTTTCTGGGGAGGTTAGAGTTTCAAAAATGGACAATGAATTCAGTGATGCTTAGGCCAGACATGATGCATGTGTGATCAGATGTAAACTGATGGCTCACTGAGGACATTAACTTATGCAGTTAGAAATCAGTTAGAAAATTGCCTGAGCTGCATTTTCTTCCACTGATCTTATGCTGATTTAGTCTTTCTACGTGCAGTAATTTAAGTAGGTAGTCATTTTATTTTATTTTCTGATTATTACAAGTTCTGCTAGATTCTTTGTCGTAATCTTAATCCAGATATCTATACACATTATGGTGATTTAATGGTGGTTGTCTGAAGATGGCTAGTAAAACAGCAGTGGATTTTATTTATTTTAATGGTTAGATTCTAAATGAGGCCACAAACCTGAAGCTGACATTGTGTTAATTAAATTTGTCTTGGAATTCCTTGCAGCCCAGGTAAACTCAGTTCACAGAGGATCACTTTTAGATTTAGTGGAAGTAAGGTAGAATAAATGTTCTAACTTCAACAATCACAGGTGAGTTTCAGACAAGCTATACGCTCATCTTGAACATGCAGGATTCAGGTTGTTTTGGAAAATTAATTCACTAATCTCTGGGCATGAGATGCTGCTGTAACAGATCTGACTCATCGTTTCTTGTTTATATCATATAAGTTAAACACAGTCTTAATAGCAGAAAATCATAGTTTATCTGACTCTCAGAAAAAAACTACTACACGCATTGTAAGGGTATATCTAGGATTTCTGCAACCTGTTCACCAGTTTCTAGAATGTAGTTACCTTCTACAGCATCCCTCAAGTATAATCCCATGTCTTCCATGACCTCAGACAATTAAGATTTATTGATAACATGCCCTTTCTATACTGAATAAAAATGACAATTTTAGTAAAAAAAAAAAAAAAACACATTTAAGCAAAACAACATTGTGAAAAAACATTCTTATAACAAGCTGTGCTTTTTTGTGAACGGGAGAATTTTTTTTTGCTTGCTGACTGTAGCAGTGCAAGATATGCATAACTCATACAGCTGCCATGATGTCCTGTATGTTATCTAAGCACACCATGGTGTAAAGCAATTCTCTACAGGTTAGATAGGGGGTCAAGCGGTAGGATACTATAACAAGCTGCAGGCACCTACCTGCCTCTTCCTCACTGTGCATGCCCACTGTCATTAAACTGATGACATCTAGCTTCAGTATTCTTTGCACCCTTTTGGGTTCTGCCTCAGATCCAAGCAGGCTTCCACTGGCATCAGACAATGTTAGAAAACCCACAGAAAATGCCAGCTCCAACTTTTAAATTCTGAATAAGACAAAACAAATACCCCTAAAAAATCAAAGAGTTAGTAAAAAGGATCCCCAGACTGCAAATTAGGGTAGTGACATCTTACTAATGTTGATAATGGGGTACGTACTTACTATCTAATGAAACAAGTAGAATTCCACTGGCATCATACATCCCACACAAATAAATATTTACTTGTAGACTATTGCATCTGTTGGAATCCTTTCATCATCATCATCATTTTCTTTCGGCTGTTCTCGTTAGGGGTCGCCACAACAGATCACCTGTTTCCATTTCTTTCTGTCCTCTGCATCTTGCTCTGTCACACCAACCACCTGCATGTCCTCTCTCACCACATCCATAAACCTTATCTTAGGCCTTCCTCTTTTCCTTTTACCTGGTAGCTTCATCCTTAGCATCTTTTTCCCAATATAATCAGCATCCCTCCTCAGCACATGTCCAAACCAACGTAATCGTGCCTCTCTGGCTTTGTCTCCAAACCTTCCAACCTGGGCTGACCGTCTAATATACTTATTCCTAATCCTGTCCACCCTCGTCACACCCAGTGCAAATCTTAACATCTTTAATTCTGACACATCCAGCTCAAACTCCTGCCTTTTTGTCAATGCCACTGTCTCCAACCCATATAACATAGCTGGTCTTACTACCCTCTTGTAGACCTTCCCTTTCTGTTGGAAACCTTTGTGATATGCAAATACCAAAGTAATTGTCTATTCAAATATATCATGTGGTGGTAATGTTACAATGCCCCAAAAAATCATTAGTTGTTGATAGATATAATTTTCTACTTTCAAATTATGAATAAGACAAAATAAATGCACAAAAATCAAAGAACCGGTAATATGGACTCCCAGGTTGCAAAGCAGGGAAGTGATATCTTCCTAATATTGATGGGGAGGGGATGCCTACCTACTATACAGTGTTTCTCTCGTCCTTGGCTTTGCCATTTGTTGAATACTTAGTCTGTAATCCAGTTCTGAAATTTGTGAAAGGCACAAAACTACATCGTATATCATCCAAAATTATGCCTATTTAAAATATAACTTTTTTTCCGTATCCCCCACAAAATATATAGGAATCAATAATAACATTGTTTATTGATTACATCACATTGTCATGCATAAATCAGAGCTTATCTTTTACTTAAATACCAAACATTATCCTCTATAATCTCAGAATTTTTCAATCAGTAAAAAAATATTCTAAACAGTTTAATGGCTCATTTATTCACAGGCTCTGTTGACTGGGTGGTGTGGCAGGTGAATCAACAAGTTCTACCTGTTCTTCTAGCCAAGCAGAATCCCCACCAGGTTCCATCAACAAACTGCCACTGGCCATGTGTAATGTTGCTAACAATTCAGTGATATAGTCTACATGTTTTATTGGTCCAGAAAGGGAATAATACAATGAAAAAAACAGGGTAGGAGGCTGGACAGTAACTGCCCACTAGGTTGGCTTATAAGCAACCTGCCCCCCAATGCGCACACACACACACACACACACACACACACACACACACACACACACACACACACACACACACACACACACACACACACACACACACACTTTCCTGGTCATAAAATCCTTTTTTTAGACACACCAAAGCAAGCACTTGTGACTTGAAACATTAAAATATTGTCTTTATATACTTTTGACTTATATCTTCAAATTTATTTTTTAATATAACAATCAACATAAAATCCGACATTTCAAACTTTGCCAGTACAGTGAAAGACCAAGATTAAACAAATCTCAGACTAACACAGAAAGATGTAGCCCATCCTCAGAAAAAAACATAGGATCCTGTCAGCAAGGTTCCAGTGCATAGTGATTGCAAATTCCAATGGGGAACCCAGAGACACTATATAATTTAAAAAGGTTCTTGCCTTTTCTAAGGCTAAGGAATTGAAAGCCGCATACCAAGAAAAATGGGAGAACAACAGCCAACCATGCAACCTGTAATCCTGGTACTAAATATAAATATAGGCAATAGTTTGCACTTAGGGATCCTATCTAAATCCTTCCCATCTAAATGTACTATAAGGACTTGTACCTGATCTACTTTAATAGTAACCTTAAACAATGGTTAGTTGTTGTTTCCAACTAATTCCCAGAAATCTTTTCCAAATTACTTCATACGAGCAAAGAGCCAATCACAAGTTTACCCCTCCTTTTAGAATTTTTGCTCAGCTGGCAGCCCAATAAATAAAGGAGTGACCCACAGTCAATACAACAATTGACCTGAAAGAAAAGACAAAACATGAAATAATAGTTTACAACAACCTCAGAAGAACTAATTAATTAATTAATATCAGATAAACAAAGGATGACCAATCTCAGTCTTTTAAATTTATTTCAACAGACTGATTTTGAAGAGATAAATCTGATGCTGTTCCCATTTTAAATGAATGAGAAGGGAAGCTTTGATGACATAAGACATTTGGTAAACATATATCAAGATCCTTGGACATTAACTGAAAAACATTTTGAAAAAGAAATACCCAACTGTCCATATTAATGGTACTGTAGATCCACTAATTCAACACATTAGATGAAATATAATATGAATCAATTATATTGTAATAAAATCTATATATATATATACACTGCTGATTCCATCTACTAAACATGTTATTTACACACTATATCATATAAATATGATATAAATGTGATTGGAATATGCAGTGTATATATATAGATTTTATTTTTTTTTTACAAAGTAACACATATATTTGATATTTTATATTTCATCTAATGTGTTGAATAAGTTTTAGATATGTTAGTATGTCTTTAAATTTATAATTTTTTTTGTTTTTATAACAAAATATAAAAAAAATGGCAAAAAAAAAAAATTCTGATTCTGATGAAGTCTATAAAGACAGAAAAAAGCTTTAACTCTTGGCCATTACATCTGAGTCTGTTTCTAACCTGTTGTTTATGTTCATTTACATTTTGTCCAATAAATGTGACCTGTTCCCTGTGACCTGTTCAACTGTCTATGTACCTTTAGTGGATTTACGTTGTGGTCATTGTTTATTCATTCGTTAGTGATGGTACTGTAGATGGTATACAGGGTAGTAAGGGATTTATTGATCTATCCAATATGACTTTATGCCTCTAACCAGCTTGAATAATCTTACACTTCGGAATTCACACTTCAACATAATCATCAACTAATGAAACCTGCTTCTCTCTCAAAGCTCTCAACAACTCACTAAACAAAAATTCTTACATTTACATCCAAGTAAGTAAAGTAGCCTAAATTTCCGAAGTTGGATAATTAAGTGACATTGCATACATGCCTAAAAATAGATTTCAGAATACATTGTCTAATGGTACATCAAGAAAGATTTCCTTTGCACCTGCCCCACCCTTTCAAAATTCCAGTCTACAATATTTAGTTATGTCCTGAAGATCAGAAACGTTTGCATATAAAGTAATCATGGCTAAATGTGCAATAATAGTAGAAGGAGCTTCATCTTTGGCCTAACAATATGCTAAGTAATATAAAGTTAACTGAATCGACCAACACCTCTTTTCCTTAGGAAGAGTCCTACACCATAAACTGAAATCTTTGATAGCTGCCTTATACACCTTCTTGGTATTAGGACCCCACAAATTCCACCTCAGTAATCATGTTTTTCCTTTTCAATCAACTAGACTTCATCTAGAATGCAGGTAGGCAAAGCAGTTGTGTCAGAAGCCAGTTGATGGAATTTGGACACCTGCAGGTGAAAGAAAGAGTCAACAAGAACACTGAGATTTCCCGTTACCTGCTCTGCAGAAAATGATAGATTAATACATAAAGTGAGTAGCTCTAGGAGCCTTAAAACATACTGTATCCACACTGGCATAGATGACTTCTTGATCAAAACTAGAACAAAACCATCTAATCTAACAATCACTTTCTTATTGTGTAGTTAGCACTTGCCATACAAACATTGCAACCCAGATAGGCATTGCATCTAAAATATTAAGTCCATGCTCCTATACTTAGACCAACAATGAGGCCAGAGTGCAGAAAAGCATTTCCTCTTAAAATAATCTCCAATGTCAAATCCCCCTGCAGCATCTGTGAATGTTGCAATGTGTCATTTGGCATATATTCATTCTGCCAAAAGAACCTCCTATAAAAATCTGCCAAGAAGATTGAACACAACCAAAGATCTAATCTCCCCTCCTATTATTCATGACTCTATAGCGCTTCTTGACACCACCCTGCAGGAGATTGCCTAATGATCTATTAGAAGCCCTACCCAGGGACAAAGCCCTGCATGCAAAATTCAGCAGACCACAAAGTTACATAACTTATCCAACTGTAATTTTTTTTGTTAACAAGAAAAACTGAATACAAGATGAAAATGAAGAGGAAAGCACATACATTGAGGGTATATTAATCTGCTCACCCAACTACTAAAATGTAAAAAAGACTTATCCCACCCATCTACCCTTTTCCCACAATCAGAAAATTATCCAAGCAATGAATAGCACCTTGCAATGGTGACCTCTGCTCTCAGCAAGATCGCTGGAAGGTTGAGCTAAATTTCTCAAAAGTGGCAGAAGCCAATGAACAACCTATAGGCATAACCAAATCACAATAACAATTGCCCTCAATCTACCATCTCAAAAGATGCCAACCCTGAAGGCAAGTCAGTTTGGCTAGCCAGGGGTAATTAACGCAATGAATAATTTTAGTGGCATTATTTAATGATGGTTAGAGAATGAGCTTAATGTACATCAGTACCCGGATTGGAGAACATGTGTTCTCCAGCAGGGTATTAATGTACAAGTAATGCCCAGTGAAAAACAAGTCATCTGCTTCACTGTAGCTTAACAAGCTGCCATGGAGCTTGAACTCGGAAAAACAGAACAGCCGCCATTATTTTACACTTGCTAAGCAGTGCTTTTGCTGTTTAGTGAGTGTAAAATAAAATAAAAGTACAAAAAACGGTGTGTGTATGTGTTTGTGTGAGAAAGTGTATGCGTGTATGAGTGTGATAGAAAGATCAGTTAAGCTGCTATTTTACACTGGCTAAGGAGCGCTTTTGCTGTTTAGAGAGTGTAAAATAAAAAGTGTGTGTGTGTGTGTGTGTGTGTGTGTGTGTGTGTGTGTGTGTGTGTGGTGTGTGTGTGTGTGTGTGTGTGTGTGTGTGTGTGTGTGTGTGTGTGTGTGTGTGTGTGTGTGTGTGTGTGTGTGTGTGTGTGTGTGTGTGTGTGTGTGTGTGTGTTTGTGTGTGTGTATGAGAGAGTGTGTATGTGTCTATGAAAGTAAGAGAGAGAGAGAGAGATGAGCATGTGTATGCGTGTTTATGTTGCTGTCTGCATGTGTGAGTGAATGCGTGCATGAAAGCAAGAGTGACTGTGTGTGTGTGAGAGAAAGAGAAAGAGAGAGAGTCTGACAGCGATCATGTGTGAATGAGTGCATGTATGAAAGTAGAGAAGACTGTGTGTGTGTGTGTGTGTGTGTGTGTGTGTGTGTGTGTGTGTGTGTGTGTGTGTGTGTGAGAGAGAAATTAAGAAAGAGTGAGAGTGATCTTGTGTGAGCGAATGCGTGTATGAAAGCTGTATGAGAGAGAGAATGGGCTGTCTGTAAAACTGTTGTGTTTTACGTACTTCTTTTTTTAAGTACTATATTATTTTTTATATATATTTTTGATGTAAAATGCTTCCTTCAACACCATTAACATATACTACAGAAAGCTTGAAACATTAGATAGAGGAACTATTTTACATCAAAAATATACAGAAAAAAATAAGCAAGCAAAACACAACAATTTGACAGTGAGCCCATTCTCTAAGCACAATAATGCCTTCCAGGATGTGTGTTAATGTGCAATTGATGCCCTTCCAGGGGTGCAGAGGCCCTCCACCTGTATCATCAGGCCTCATAATACCCCAGGGGGAGCATTAGTTATACATAAACATGCACCCTGTCGGGCATTATTGCTTACGAATGGTATCTTATGTGATGCCCCAACACTGGACCAGTAATCAAGGAGCCCCAATGCTCACCACTGGGAACAGTGGAGAAAGTGTACAGTGGGAAGATGACAAGTACACACACACAGTAAAGTGCAATTTCCCTTAAGAGTCCACAGAGATCACAGTCAGCCTGGGGCTGGTTTCTCCCTCTTTCTCCAGATCCCCGGTAAGACTCCCCACTGGCACAGCTATAGAGTTGAGATCTCAGCTTAGTGGCCAAGCCAAAACCTCCAGTACCTTCTGTATCCAACCAGTGCTTCGTGTCCCTGCCAAAGTAGCTGACACACACACTTCTTGAGATTTGATTTATATACAAAGACACACACACACACACACACACACACACACATACACACACACACACACACACACACACACACACACACACACACACACACACACACACACACACACAGACACACCTGGGAAAGGCTGGCACAGATTTACTAGCTATGCCTCTTCTGCCTAGACTGTAAAGTAGTGTCCACTGCCAACAGCCAGTACTTATCACCTACTTTAAGGTCCTTAACAAAGATTGTCCAATCCTATTATGTAATGTTACTATTAATCAAAATAGTAGTCTGATCAAGAGCAATGATATTTAGGAGTGGCCTGTACAGTGTCACCATATAGATATGCAAGTACACTAAGAGCTTAAATATATCTCTAAGCAGACCAGTCACAATTAAAATGTTTAAATATATTTAATAATAAATAATAAAAAGCCAAGACAATACTTAGTAAGTAATCAGTTACACCAGAATTCAAAATCACAGGAAATATTTAAAACAACATTGCAGGACAATCTCAAATAAATAAAGAAAACATCTAAGATATACTTTACTATATTCCTATCTGAATCTAAAATAGTTACTATGCCCTAGAACTTACTTACAGCAAGGCAAGTGCACATGTGGTGATGAGTGGATGTTCTTGCTAGGTCAAAGACAAAATACAAAATGCACAGTCTCTCTCTGAGTGAGTTCTCAAATTAATATCAAATATTACTGCTGGGTTAGCTTGGATGACATCACTTTTCGTCACCTGACTTTAGTTCCCAAGCTAAATCCCCTTTGTCAGAGACTAACAGAATTTTAGCATCTCTCTGTGAAAAAATACATATCTCTCAGATGTTTGCAGATCCTGGAAGTCATAAAACAATAAAACACTTCTACATCTTAAACCTAGTAATTACTTCTTTTTCAAGACAATACAAAAGACTTCTAGCTCAAGATATTGTGTCTGCAACTGCACTGAAACTGAAAGATAACATCTTCTGTTTATGGCCAAGTAATTATAAAAAACAATTTAATTTCAATTGTTTTCTCTGAATTCTTTCAAGTTAACCTCCCATGTTCCAGTTTCCATTAAACACATACATCTAAACAATCACAATAGTGCAAGTACATTCCTGTTCTATTTCAATATGGCATCCTGTGGTTACATTTTTGCTCAGTACTTTACACACACTTCTGTATACATCATATTAATATTCACAAATGACATAGAATTATTTACAAAATTCCAGATAGCTGGGCTGGCAGTGTGACACCTTAGCATCTTCCTTATGTATACTACCATTCACAGGAGTACCTCCAGGAAATGAGAGATGACAAATTAATCAGAAATCCCCATCCTTCTTCTTGGGTACCAATCCCAATGCAGAGACCTTAAAAATATCAAATGGAGTTTACTGGTAAGGCCCTACTATTCCATCTTTCTTAATCTCTTTGTACAACAGGTCCTTTAATAACTCCTATTCTTCTTCACTGTCTTCAAATTTCTGCAGTTTGACATATTAATAAAAGCCCTGGATTTAACTGCAAAACTCAATGTAAATCCATTTAACAGTTCAAAAGCAACCTGACTATTAGGATAGCCTTTCAAAAAGTCCACCATAATGCCTACTTTAATATGCAAATTATTCCAAGCTGGTTTACCTAAAAGGAAGCCTTGCCATGATCAAATGGAATATCTGAAAGGTTGTTAGACTTGCCCATAGGACTGATGATTACAGTATTGCCTTTATTACCATCTCTAAATCAGCATCTATCCATAGAAATTCTAAATCCATATATGAAATAAATTAGTGTAAACCTACAAGAAGGCCATACACAATTACCAGCATTAAATGACTAACAGGACTTAAACCAGTTGTCTGGTTGATACTTGCTTTTTTCAAGAGATGAATCTTGACCTGTCAACCACAATACCTAGCCATGTGTTAGGATGTCTGTCTTACCACTTGAGATGTTTGTCAATTGCCTTAAATCTTCTAAACTTATGGTCATACCATAGGCCAACCATTGACACTTTTACATAATGTGCTTCTCTAATGATTAAAAATAATTCAACAATGGCAATGCTTGACTGGGACCTTTCTCAATAAAGATTGCAATGAAATGAATACAACCTTGCACCCACTTATTTTGTGACTTAACCTTAAGATTCCTTAACTGATATCTACCTAACACTGCCAAAGCATTAACCAGATTTTTTGCCACTGATTTGTCAAAATCAACTCGTCATGGAACGCCAAATGAATGAATCAAATCAAATAAGTACAGTACTTGCTGATCCATGGAGGCCAAATGAAAGAATCTGCATCATTAAGCATGAATCACTCTGTATCTTATTAACTTGTATTACTATTGTTCATAGCCTCCTTTCTTAGAGGCAATTAGGTAAAATTGAGGTTACCCATATTATTTTCACCCATGTTTTTTACTGGTTGCCTCTGAATGAGTCTCTGATGAAAATAGTAAACCCCTGTTCACAACTGATTCAAGCAACCTGGACCCACCCTACTAATTCAAAGCATCAATATATATTCATCTCTCTGTCTTTTGCAACTGATTATCCCTAGAGAACTAAGTATCCCCTTGTGTCTTTGTACTGTGTGGGGCTGTAGATGCAGCTGTATCTCTCTTTCCTCTCTGCTTTACTCCATTTAGAGCAGGCCCTTCATCTCTTTCTGGATCAGTTGATTAAAGGCCGCCCCTCTTTGCACTAGTTTCCATCAGCTCTTATGATTGGTCATCTCCCTAAGGTAGTAATTCTTCAGAAAATAAACGTCTTTTTAGAGATACAACTCTACCTTTACTGCAAATTCTGCAAAAAATCCTAAACAGAGACTGGGAGAGAAAAAAGAAAATATATGTATAAAGTATCATTAATAGAAAGCTGATCACAAAACCTCCATGTCAAAAAAAAAAAAAAAAACATTGTTCAGTTTAATTTAAAATCTGAAAAAGTAATTGCTGACATGACTGAAAATAAGTAAATAAAATAATACATCCATGATTAGTAATCAACATCATTCCAATTTATAATTTAAGAAAACCACCTCCAATAAATAGTTAAATTGAGAATTAACATTACTATGCACAAGAGCTATACAAGTTGTGATAACATTCACTATAACATATAAATAAACCCCAGGATTCATGAAACTCTGTACAAGAATAAGACTATTCTTGCATGGAGTGGTTCATGTCCGTTTAGAATAGCAGCGCGTCTTGCATATGCATGAAGGTGTGCTGCTATGTAATCTAAATGGACACGAACCAGGAACGAGCGCAGGGGGAATGTGTCAGCAGTGTCTGCACATTTAACATGCCCCCTTCACTCAGAAAGTGTTGTACAGCACTTTGTGACACAGATGAGTGTCAATGTATATAATATTAGAGCCTGGCTCTAATATTATACACTAAACCAGGGTCCGCAGACACTGAAATGTAAGTAGATAACATTTCGGTATCCGCAGACACTGAAAAAAAAACACAAACGTCTAGAAGGGAGCAGCCTTCAAGTGCACAGCCTAGAATATATCCACTCTTGCCCTACATGCATGGAAGCAGTAGGGCAACAGGAAAGCAATAAAAATACAAACAATTTTTTTTTCATCAAATAAATCCAAAGTCTAAGTGGTGTGCAGCTTGTTTGTGTGGTGTGCCGCTATGCTTAGTCTGGCTGAAATACTGAAAATGATAGACAAGTGCTACTGTGATACAAAGCATCATCAAATGGTTGTAGCATAGTGGTACTGCTGTAGTTTAGTTTGTCAAACATGCTTGGTTCAAATCCCTCCCTCTGCCAATTTATTTAAAAACTTTTAAGGAAATTGAATGATAGATGTCAATCATATGGCTCATGTATAGCACAGTAGGGGTGGGAATATGTAAAATATAACTGTAAAAAGTACTTTATAAATTTAATGAAAAAGTAGATTTAAGCAATGCTTTGCTAGTGCAAGTATTGCTTACCGGCTTTCAGCTGTGCTTACCTGGTGTAAGCATTGCTATGCAGATTTGTGTGGAGCTAAGCATACTTCAGCATATTAAAACCGGCCAATGTAAAAAAGTGTGGGGAAAACTGCCCTATTTAAACCACAAATGCAGGAATACAGCCATAACCATTTGGGATCGCTCACATCAGGGCCAAAATGTCTAGTGTTGGTAAAGATGTTCGCTTCTGACTGCAATGATGGGGCATCCAGATGTCCAGGGTCATGGTTGGGTTCCTAGTAAAAAACATGATGGCAGGCTGCTGCAGGGTCAGTACTAGGACTCGCAGTACAAATCGGTGGCCTGGGACCAGCTTGCACGTGATCTCACCAGTACCACTGGCATACCCCGGACTGGTGAGCAGGTACATCACCACCATAATGACCTGAAGCAGAGGAGGGGTGCACTCTTGGACCAGTGGATCCAAGAAGCCCAAGTGCAGGATGTCCCACCTGTCTATAAGTATGCAGTCTTATGTATCTCTAACTAAGTATGGAAAAAGTTCAACTTGTGACTGTGCAGGTGTGATTAATGCGTAATGTCTCCCCATACAGCTGCTGCAAAGAGGTCCCAGAATGTTAAGGTTCATGCCCAGCGACTGGCTCAGCTGTGTTAGCAGTATGGTGAGTACAGAATACCCCGTAATATCAGCAGTAAGAAATCAAAATTATAGTAATGGTAGTACTGCCTGTATATATAATTGTGCTGTAAAAGTCAGGAATAAATGTCTGTGTCAGGCTGCCAGCATTACAATGGAGTATCCCCAGCTGCTGTGTAATACAGATGTCAGTAGCAAACAAGGTACATATGCAGGAGTGGAATATTAGACTATGTATGAGTGTATCTGAGTGAACCTGCCAAGAAAGTGCCATGTCAGGGCTACTGTAACACTTAGAAATGAAAAGATGCAGATCATGCAGGAAAAGTAATTGTGGATTTCTGAGTTGTACACAGATATGTATTTCAAAACTAATAAAGATGATCCCAACCACTGATGTGTGTCATCTCACTTGTACTTGAAAAATAGAAATGTGTATGTCCTGCAGAATGCAATAACTGAGGTGAACTGATTTAGCACTGCTTGTCTGCATACTTTAGAATGGGTATGTCAAATAACTGAAAAAAACAACAGTACATATTTCCATCAGAATGTGTTTTACTTGTTTGTCTGCCAGCATTGTCCTGTGTTAACCTTTCAATTTCAGCTGTATGTAGCTGTGAATGTACTGAAAAAATGTATAAGGCTAACAAGTGCAGACTTAAAACCTACACTGTGTACTCAGGAATCTAAATTGCAGTATGTAGTTGTAAAACAGTCAAATGTGCAATCCAGCTAATGTGCACATGTTTCACAAACAGTGATACCAATGTCTGTTGTGTATGCATAATTTGTACGGAAACTGGGAAACAAATAATGCAACACATCATAATAAAAGTACTGTGCACAAAAATATGTACTAGATAGAAATGTCACACGCAGCACACAACACCTTCCCAGTAGCTCAGTATGATAAGGACAAGGTCCGTAGTTCAATTTTGCACACACACCATGATTCTAATCCAGGGACCACCACTAACATCTCAGTCTGGTTCTACAGTTGCAAACTGCAATCTGAATAGAAAAAGTAATATACTGCAACACATACATTTTCCATACAGGGCACACAGGTAAAGAAATCTGAATAGAAATACTAGTATAATGTATATAACTATGAAAGGTGTACAATTGCTGTGTTGTTCAGCCCCAGTCCTACAAATAGATGCAAGCTAGACACAGGGGTGGCTCGTGCTGCAGGACTACAGCCCTCCCACCTAGAAACAAAAGGAAAAAAAACGTGAAACATAAAATTAAAAAAACAAAAAAAATATTTTTTCAAGTCCCAGAACTTCCACGGACACACTCAGACTGCTCTGGAGATGCCCAGGAATCTGTGTGAACTCAAACTGCCTGAGTCAGCAGTCCAGATACAGGGAAGGCATTTTCTGCCCCGCAGATGCCCAGGAATCTGCGCAGTAGATGACCGCACAGAACAGAGGAGCTCCTGACTGCTTCATACGCAGACAGGACCAATCAGGAGAGAGGTGATGTGAGTTTAAGCTCTCACAGGGAAGCATTGGTTTCAAGCACAGGTTTGGAGTTTTGCTGCTTCATGGATTTGAGTCCAGGTTTGGAGTTTAAGTATTGGGACATGTGGATTCTGGGTCTGGACACATTTACATGTAGGGGGTGTGTGTGTTGGATGCGAGCATGGTTTTGGAGTTTTGGACACGTGTGTGTGTGTGTGTGTGTGTGTGTGTGTGTGTGTGTGTGTGTGTGAAATTCCCCAGTTAAAACATAGTGGTGTGTAGAGATACTCAGACTTGAACCCTGTACCTTTGATGTAGGTGGTAAGGACCTGAATTCCCTACCCACCACTATTTGTAAAAAAATTTGCAGATTTTTCCCTCATATTTGTTCTGTTCCTCATAAAATCTGTGGTTTCTGTATCTTCATTTTTCCTTGCAAAGGTCTGTAGTGCAGTGGTGCACTGGTAGCATTGTTGCCTGGCAGCTACAGGTTCTCCCGTTTGATTTTTGGCTGGGGTGCCTTCTGTGTGGAGTCTGCATGTCCTCCCATCTCTTACAAAGATGTGTCTGGAGTGTTTCTTCCTGCTCTGCTGAAAATTGGCTTTGTTTTGTTCCAAGTCAGACTAGTTTCCTGGTTAACAAATGTTTAAAAATAATAGTCATTTGAATTTCAGACTTCATATTCTTCAGAAAGTACATGGTAACACAAAACCTTTTATTCTAGCAATTGTCTAAGTTTACAACATGGGTATTTGAAATTTGCCCATATTTTTGGGACTGTATTCCCCCATTATTGGCCTTGTCCAGGTATTTTGTGCTATGTTTAAGAGCTATGGTGAGAAATGAATTCAGTTAATGATTGGAGGCTGTATTCCCCCCATTACTGGCTTTGTCCACATTTCTTTTGCTAAGAGGTTGAGAGCTATGGTGAGAACTGAATTCACTGAATATCTTTGGAAGCTGTATTCCTACATTACTGGCTTTTTCAGGTGTTTTTTGCTAAGAGGTTGACAGCTATGGTGAGAACTGAATTCACTAAATGGTAGCCATTTAAGTCTCACAAAACAGCTGATTTGGCATAGTGGTATGTTTCTCTGACTGTTTTGCACAGGGTCCCCTGGGTTCAAGACGTGGCATTGAAATGTATGGTGGTAACACAGCATTTTATTCTAGCAACTTTCCAACATTATACAAGCAATGTTTAAAATGTGTCCCTGGTTTTTGGGCTTTTGTGCCCCCCCCCCAATAAATTTTGGCTTTTTCCAGATTTCTTGTGCTGCAAAGTTCAGAGATACAGCTGAGTGTCAAGTAGATTTTACAAGGAGCTGAGAGCTGCAGGGGAACAAACGTTTAGTGCTGCTTATGCTAAGTCTGCTTGCATTGTTAATAGCACAACAGGTAGTATACTTTCTTTTGATGCAGAAGGCTGTGGGTTCTACTCCCATAGTAGGTAGATGCATTCCTGATACTGTACTGTGTTGTAAAGGGGGTGGATGCTGTAATCCTTTTTGGCAAAGATACCTAGTAACTATGAACCTGTTATCAGTTTGCCATCCATTCCCTATTGTGGTATTACTAGCTTATCATTTTTTTAATGCATGCAACATAGGCAATTTATTCTTCAAGGTCAACAGGCACTTTATTTGTAGATGAAACAATGACATATAAAGTTGTTTGCAAGCAGCAACCTCTTTATTAGTTACAGATTTCTTTAATGTGGATTTTACTACTTCAGAGATTGTGCATATTTACTGATACTGGTGGACGGTAGAAGGTTGAGTAGACTTTTTATGATGGAAATGTTCTGGATTGGGCAGTTTTGTCATTGGTGCATGCATTTTGTTTCATTGTTTACTGGAAAAAATGTTCAAAACAATAAATTTAAAATATCTTCTAACAACTGTACTGTATTGTACAAGGAATATAATGTAATACAATCAGGAAGGTGTATCAAAGAGCATGTGTATGTTTCATGTTCAAGGGGCCTATCATTTTGAAAACAGCCCAAAGTTAATCTTTATCTGCCACTGGCAAAATGTATTTTCTTTGAATGTGGGTTTCAATGCTGTTTCAATGCATGTGAGTTTCAAGGGCAGAGAAGTTTTAATGCTAAGTCTATTTTCATTGTGAGACTGCATTGCTTTGTTTAACAGATATCTATTAGGGTTTGTGCTGTAAAATGCAAAATAAAACTTTCAAATGAAATCTAAATCATCACAGAAGTAAAGCAGTATGCACATTACAGTGTTTATGGTAAATGGGACAAAATAACCAAGGAATGGGACATTGGAATGGCTGCAGGGGGGAGGCTCCATTCGACCATGATTTTGTGAGGGGGGAAGGGTAGCAAACTCAGACAGCCCCGGTTGAACTGTACCTCTCAGTTGTCCATATTTTTGCAGAATAAATAGATATTTGCTTCTTATTTTTGGTTTGTTCCTCATAAAATTTGTGGTTTTCTAGCAAATCATTTAGGAATGAAGTCACTAAATGACAGGCATTGAGTTTCAGACGTCATAACCTTCAGAAAAATGCATGCTAAAGCAAGACCTGTTATTCTATCAACTTTCTTAAGTTTATACAAGAGCAATTTTTAGTAGTGTTTGTATGCTCTCCCAATATATTTGGCCTTGTCCAGATTTCCTGCATTAAGAGGTTGAGAGGTACATGCAAATCACTTTGTAGAATTAGGAATATCCAAACCTCTCAATTGTCCACAGTTTTGGCTCAAAATGTTGCTCTCCTCTAATAATCCCTCCTCAAAATGGCAATTTTGGAAGAAAACATGGAGGGTTTACAATTATATATAACTGTAATGATCAGAGTTAGGGATTACTTTTATTTCAGAAATGCATGTAGATGCTCTTATTTTGTTAGCTGCTCAAGTTAACAGTGTTAATATTAAAAAGGTGTCCCTTCTTTGACAGGTTCCCAGCTGTATTGTGTGGCAACTTTATATTTTTGCATCACATGTTTGATCTGTTTTCTCAGAAAATTTTGGTTTTCTGGCAAATTAGTAGCAAGTCATTAAAGATTGAAGTTAGAAAATAATGGCAGTCATTTGAGTTTCAGATTTTATACCTTCAGAAAATTCGTACTAATGCAAGACCTACTACTGTTCTATTATCTAAGTTTATAAGAGCAATATTTAAATAATGTCCTTATTTTTGGGCCTGTGTCCCACTTTTAGTTCTATGTATGGCTTTGTCCAGATTTCTTGTTCTGAAATTGAGAGGTATGAGTGTCAGAGCCATCACCATCAGCCAGAGACATTTCAAATTGTGACATACTTGTTGCACCCCACTCCGCATTGTAGTGGCTCTGGATGTGTCCAAGGAAGGCAAGGAGCAGTTATGCAGTGTAAGTGTGCAGAGTATTCTCCCATCCAAGGTAGACCACAAGTACGATCGTGGCTTTTCATCTGTCCTTGATTTTGCAGAATATTCTGGTTTTCTGTCATATTTTTATACTGTTGATTTATGCTTCTTATTATTCAGGAAATGCATGCTGTCACAGTGCCCTGTTGCTCTGTTTAACTAGCAATGATTTAATGACCATCAGGTAAGCTTGTCAGAGATTGTAAAATGCAAGTAAGCTTTAATAAGCATACTGTTAAAGAATTACCAGCACTGAAAGCCTTTTCGTTGTTGCCATGCAGAGAATATTTACATAACTAGATAATGTATAAGCCTTGGTAATTGAAATGCATATGACAGTATTTGTAATAAAGGACAGGATTACAGTATTTTCAGAAGCTCATTACATTTGTTGGAGACTTACAGTCATATTTTGTTGGAGACTTGCAGTCATCTTTGCAGGCTTTACCCGTAAACTAAACAGAATGCCAATCTATCATGTGTGGTCCATAAGCCTTTAAGCAATTTACCTTGAGCTTGTTTCTTGTTTGCTGTTCATTTTTTACTTTATTCATGTCTTCCCTATGAAACAAGTAGATAGGTGTGTCAGGCAGCAGGTCTTTTTTGGATAAGAAACATTTTTACAAGTGGGGGTATCACAGAGATTGCTACTTTCAGCATGTTACTTGGTAATTTTATAAAGCTGAATATAAATTATAATTAGAACTGCAGTGCAAGGAGTAGTGGTTTGAGTTGAGTGCTGCTTGTTTTTTTATACTTGATTTTGACTGGCATTCCAGTAATGTATTTAAAAAGTAATTTATTTTTTCATGCCTCACAACCTGTGTTTCCATCTGGATATTAAGTAAGTTGTTATTGTAGGTTTCATAGGTTGGTGGTTGGTACTGAGCTCAGCCCCTAGGGCCCTAAGCCCCACACCAATACAATTCCCTGGCTATTTCTTCCCACATTATTTACTTTCCTTTACTATCCAAAAAAGACCTGCTGCCTGACACAACTATCTACTTGTTTCCATGTAGCCAATGCATTGAAATATTTTTTCTTCTACACTTCATTTTGTCTTGATTGGACTCTCATAATGACTGTTTGGCACCCAGGGCAGCGTATTTAATTAAAGTTCCAGTTGTTGTGGTTTTGAGCATAGCACCACCCCTTTCTAGTTGACCACACCCCTTCCCATTGGCCCCACCCATTCAGCTGACTCCTGCAGCCCTCCTTTAATTTGAAGTCACCAGCCACCACTGGCTAGACATCCACACACTCCAGTCTGGCCCAGACAAGCTGCTCAAGTGTCACGCTGTCATGGATAGTTTCCCAGTTGCCAAGAAACCTGCACACAGAGAATTTCACAGTAGATGTATGTGAAAGGTGCAACACACACTCCAGGGCCTGCAACTAATATGTGAAACAGAAATATGTGTAGAAACTGCAATGTATTGTGCACACAGTTCATCTGCACAAAACCCAGAGGTAAAGAAAGTGGTATAGAAACAGGTCTGATGTGTATAACTAAAATAAGGGTACAATTGCTCTTTTGATATCTACAGATGTTGGTGTGCTGCAGCAACCCCATGGCCCAGGTAGAGTGTTAAGTGTGATCAGAATGTAGAGTAGTGAATAGTAGTGTACTGACAAATATACTTGATAGCAGTTGTCAATTGAATCTGTTCCCTTCCCCCACCACTCAACTGATCCAACCAACACACTAAAACCAGCATGGGTATGTTCCTAAACAAACCTCTACTGTTGGGACCATTGTTCCATCTAGTTTATCATTGTTTACACTGTGTTCATACTAATATTCCCTGTTGAATAATCATTTCTTTTGCCTGCCTGACATACCACTAACTGGCATGCTGTTGCAAACCTGAATGCCATTCCATATATGCATGGTTTCTGTTTGCTATGGCACTGTTATAATTGCACTATTGTTGGGTAAATGGGAATATCCATGCATGCTATTTTGGCTAATGTTGTAATGTGTTGTGTATGACAAGCCAATATTCATTGTTAATTTCCACACCATAGCACATATGGGAAGGCAGATCCCAGCGGATCTGCATCTCCCACCCCACCTGGCTGAGACACTAGGTCCCAGCACGTCTGAGACACAACCCAGACCTCCCACATCTGCTGGTCCTGCACCACCCCAGGGTGGAACCGCTGCAGGGGATGGGGCTTGCCACCCCTGCAAGTGGGCATGGTGAGGATGTTGTCACCCCGGATGAGGTCTGTAGCATGGTGTGCAGTGTCCTCCAGACAGAGCTGGATGACCGCCTGTGCAAGGTGGACGGCAGGCTGGCACAGCTTGAGGGGAAGGTGGCCCCTCCAGTCCAGCCCCCAGCACAGCCACCTTCGGGGCTGTGAAGGAGAAGTGGTGACTGCCATCAGGTGTGGATATCAGTGCCACTACTACCATATGGGGGGCTCATGAGCCTCGGATTCCCAACCACCCTCCCTGTCAAGGTATTTACCCCCCCATGTGTCATACATCACCCCTGTCTGCTGTCTTGTCTGTCTTGTCTGTCTGCAAATGCAACCTCTCCTACCAAACCTCCCTCACCACATTATCTATAATCCTTCCTTAACATCCAACTCTCACCTTAAAAAAAAGGGTATCTGTCCCCACAAAATAATCACGTCCCATACATAACTCTGCATTTTGCCTAGAGACATGTACCCACCACACAATCTAACCCTACCAATCACTTGTATTGTATGATGCCCACATACCTCCCTGTATGGTGTGAGGCTCCAAATTCTAAATTGCCCACATTGAAACTAGCTGTTGCTGCCAAAGAAATGCAGAGCTATGGTCCTTTTCTACACCTGTCCTGCACATCCCTACCTGTTTCTCCTCTTGTTTGTCCCCCTGCTTGCCCCAATTTCAACACTTTCCAATCTCCCTTTTTTCTTTTCTTTATTTGAAATTAGCACGGGTTTAAGTGGCCGTAAGCTTTCGTAAGTGAAGCTGAGCTCACGTAAGCACCACTTAGCTCCATGCAAACCTGCTTACAAATGCTTTAAAGTGCCTTAATCACTCTGTCTCCAACAGCCTCTGTTCTGTCCAGCAACAAAATAATCAGTCCTTGCATGTTCCAAACCCAGGACCCTGCACACTATAGCCAAAGTGATTTAGTACCAAGCCATTTGAGATGTAAATAAATTTGATGTTTTCTCAAACATATGATGCAGCACAGTCATTGAACAGTAGGGGAAATGTACTTATATATGTAGATGTATGTATGTATGTATGTATATATATATATATATATATATATATATATATATATATATATATATATATATATATATATATATATATATTCACTTTAGAAGCTCGAAATACTGAAATTTCAAAATTCAGTATTTTGCGCCCATAAAGTGGAATCCTGAAAAGAATGAAAACTCAGAAGTGTGAAATTCAAAACCTCACATACCGGAGATAGATTATCTGCATTTTTAATGGATAAATGCCACTTTTCATACCACAGGGGTAAAACCATGGGATCATAATTTAACCATTACAAACATGAGATAACTTTGGGAGTACCATCACAGACTACATTAAATGGAGATTTGTTGCAGGGATGTTTTCCATGTGGACATTGTGCACACTGTGTTAGGGTGGCTAAGTACAAACAGTTTACCAGTAAAAACACTGGGCAGGTTTTTGATATCAGGTTTTTGGCTAACTGCAGAACTGATTGGGTTGTTTATTTAGCTACCTGTATGTGTTCTGCTTCTCGCTCTGTTAGGATATGAATATCTTAGCATCTTAGTGATGTTAGATTAAAGAAACCTAGTAATGCATTATATAAACACTCCTTGATCCATCATACAGCATCTTTTAGGTCCACCATTATTGATAGGATAAGTGGGGACTGGGCTAATAAAATTGGTTGGTATGACAGCCTTAATAAAAAAGAAAAGAAGTGGATAATCAAGCTCGGAGGATTATTCCCCCCAGGACTTAATGAATGGACAATAGAGGAACGACTGCTGAATCCTACACAAATGCACTTTATAAGCACTTACATGAATGCATGGATCATGCAATCCCTAACAGAACCAAGATGCTATCCTACAAAAAAAGGAAGCCAATCTGGTGGTCCCCTGCCATAAACAAACTCTACAACAGAAGAAAGAAACTGTTGCGAAAAAGAGTAAAATCCTATGATTAGTGGAACTCCCTGGTCAGCCTCAGAAAGAAGCTGAGATCCCTCATAAAATCCTCCAAAGCTAGTTAGGAAAACAAAATCACCACTGATTCTAAAGACAACCACAAAGCATTCTATAGCTATGTCAAGAATCTCAAAGGCAACACTCAAATCTTCCCTGAATTACAGCACAATGGCACTAAATATACAAAACCAACTGATATTGCCAACATCCTGGCAGATAGGTTCAGTGCTAATTTTACCCCCCTCTCACCCCCTAAAGGGCCCATCTCTATACCGGAAGAATGCAAAGTTCCTGTAAGCGCAGCTTCACAGGTAAAAAACACACTCTCCAAAGCCAAGAACACAGCATCCATGGGACCTGCCAACATCCCAGGCTGCATTCTACATGAACTATGGAACAAACTGGCACCCTACCTAAGTACCATGTTCAATCGTAGCCTTACCTCAGGCTTTGTGCCCACTGAATGGCGCACAGCGATGGTCATCCCACTCCACAAAGGGGGAGCCACCACGGACCCCGGGACCTACTGCCCCATTAGCCTGACGAGCCTGGTCTGCAAGGCTATGGAACATATCATAATGGAACTTATAAACAATGACATTGGTAATCTCCAAACTCTGGACCCCACCCAGTTCAGGTTTGTAAAAGGCAGATCATGTCTCCTAAACCTGACAGACTTCTTTGAAGTGGTCACCAAAGCCGTAGATGAGGGTAAGGTGGATCACACAGCCTATCTAGATCTTGCCAAGGCTCTCAACACCATCCTCCACTCTGGAATTATTAATAAACTCACTAAACTAGGTATAAATCCCTATGTCACAAGATGGGCTGCCAATTGGCTCACTAATAGAACCCACATTGTGAAAGTAGCAGACTCGAAATCTGACTTCAGACCAGTGACATGTGGAGTACCACAGGTTTCAGTCCTGGGTCCTCTCCTGTTTGGTATCTACTTCTCTAAAGTATAGGCTAACACAGAAGGTCTTTGGCTAATGAAGTTCACAGATGACTGCAAACTAGGAGCCATAATCGAAACTCCTAATGATGTGGACATCCTACAAAAGGGCCTCACTGAGACAGATGCCTGGTGTCAAAGCCATGGCCTCAAGCTCAGTGCCAAAAAGTGCATTGTCATCCCTTTTGGTAAAAACTCTGTACCCATGAACTACCACATAGGCAATAGTCTACTTAACACTGAAAGTTTGATAAGAGACCTTGGGACACAGGTGGACAGTAGTCTCTCCTTTGATAATCACATCTCCACAGTAGTCAGGAAATCCTTCTACATGGCACACATCATCATAAAAGGTTTCTCATCCAGGAAAAAAGAGATCATTGTTCCCCTCTACTCATCACTCATTAGACCCATTATAGAATACAGTGCCCTTTTGGTATGTACCTCACAAGACATCTACAACAACTGGGAAGGCTGCAGAAATACCTGACAAAGAGGATTACTGGCCTCAAACAGATGCCCTACGCAGACCATCTAAAAAATCTCCAGCTTTACTCCGACGCATATCGCCTACACAGAGGCGATCTCTGCCTAACATACAAAGCTATGTCAAACCCAGAGCTGTTGGACATGCTCCACTTAAAGAAATCCCAATCCCTCCAAGCTACACGCTCTAGGGACCTAAACCTTGTCACAACAATAAACAGAACATGCTGGAGGGATAGATTCCTGTCCCAGAGACTTCCCATACTCTGGAACAAACTACCTATCTATATCAAACAAAGCTCCTCATTAGCACTCTTCAAGAAAAATCTTGATGATTGGATGGGAGATAGGAAATTCACCACGGGGATCACCTCTGTGGCTCTGCTTGACAGGGGCACAGGAAAATAATTCTCTTGGGTGGCAAAAGCCAGAGAACCTTTTTGGCTAGGCATATATAGGCCCTAGGGCCAATAGCCTAGTACCTACCTATGAACCTATGAACCTATGAACATTTATAGCCAACCAACCATGGGATTCTCTTTCTGTCATATGATGATTATTAAGCATAAAAGGCTTGTTTATGTGATTTGACTTTATAGTGAGGAAGGCTTAATAACTGGGCAGAAACCAGTCTATTTTGCTTTTATATGCTTTAATAAATTACATTTTGCTTGTATACACCTTTTGCCTATGAGTGCTGGCATGTATGGTTTTTGTGGACTTGGTAATTTTGGGGCCATGCACCTGCCATACTTGCAGGAGTTTTTCATTCTGGCTCCACTCCCACATTAATCCTACATATAATGGGCCAATACACAGTGTATTCTGATGCCTGACTGTGGTATGGGACATGTGTCGGTCTGGCCCTACAAGCATGTATGCCGATAGGGTATCATACACTGGAGCAGCATACAACATCAAATAGAACAGGACCAAGAACAATGACATCTACCACAGTCTGTACACAGGCCAAGGTACATATTCACAATATACACTTTGTCAACAATCACCATAAGTACACAGACCTCAGTACTGTACACACTATAACAGAATGTCCAGGTTTTATCCTCAAATATAAGACCTACTATACATAATATGTCTAGCAGTCTGATATCTCACTGGCTTGTTATCAGGTATGATGTCAATAAATAATGATGTACTGAACATATGCACCTCTTACTGCATGACATGTGTACAAAGGTTGATGGAGCTGTGGCTGGAGGTGCAAACACAAGGCCAATATTGACATGTTGCTGTGATAAACCCATACATTTATTGATGTAACAGGGTTTGTTGTGACATATCTCTTCTGAGGGATATGAAGTCAGTAACTCACATGGATGTCACCATGTACTGACTGCAATCATCAGAGTATGCTACTGCATTTCTAAATATAGAAAATGTGTGAGTAACACAACACATGTAAGACTCCAAACTCTGGCCAATCTGCAGATAGCCCTACAGGTGAGAGTTTCCTCAACCACATAACACTGTCATGCCAGATATTATATCGTGTAGAACAGCCATATCCACACAAACCCTGTTAAATCAACATAACTTCAAATATAGAAGAGCAATACTTAGATTTTGTCCCCATATCTGGAACACCCCCCTCCAGTTTGTTGGCCTGTCTCCACAGTGTAAGTTGTAAGAGGCATATCCATCTACCCTCTGTGATGCTGTTTGTCAAACACCCACATGAAGTCCTGCTCACAGTGAAGGAAAAGGGCCAACACCCACATAAAGTGCTTAGTTATAGGAGTGTGTTTCCATGCAATTGGCTATAGGAATGATACCACAGTTGTTCCACATGCAATTAGCAAGTGGGGACTGCAATTCATGCACAGGCCATCAGCTGATCATGAGCATCATTTACAAAACTCAAGCTGCTGCCTAAGCAAAGCAGATGTACTTTTCCACATCCACCAGAGAGGGAGTGAGAGAGAGAGAGACAGAGACAAAGTAAGAAAGGAAGGGAGTAGGAGAGTAAGAGCCAAGCGTGTTTGTGTATGATCCATGGGTGGAGAGTGGTATCTGGGCATTATGACGGTTGCCTATATTGTGTACTAATCCATACTGTCACATGGTAATTGCACATGGCTGTACACATTTATGGCTGAGGATTGTCTACAACAAACTCTACAATGTTTGGAAAATGTTGTCCTTGTAATGTCAACAATGGGACATGCAGCTCCTCAATATAATGATGTAGCAAATCCCAAACTGCAGTGGATCCTGTCATTACACAATCACCTCAACACCCACACAGGACACTGATGACACACAAACACAAACACAAACACATACTTACTAGTACTGAGTTTCAAACCCCTACCTGACTATGCATTGCTATACCATTGTTATGCAGTTATTGCACGTGCCACAGAGCTTACATGTTAGAGAGCTGTCCAAAGGTATCTTTGAAGGTGAGTGACATCAGCAACAGTGATAAAGATGGGATAAAGGAAGTGTAGTACATGTTACTGTCCGCAAAAGCAGGTGTCAAGGAAGACACACCCACCCTCCCTCAGGGAAGCACACACATTATCACAGATAGCAGAGTCAGGATTAGAACTCTTACCTAACTAGTTTGCTACACTACAGTGTTACACAATTATCACACACACCATAGAGCTTATCAGGCTGATGTATGGCCAAAGGGTTATTTCAAGGTGACGGACATCAGCAGGCATGCTACAGTAGACCAATCGGAGGTGTAGTGAGTGTGAATGGCTTCAAAATCATTATTCTACACACACACACACACACACACACACACACACACACACACACACACACACACACACACACACACTTGCCAGTACTGAGATTCATGGGTTCATTGCTTCACAAGTGTGTAGTAGTTGACTGTGCCAAAAGGATGTACAAGGCTAGGCAAAGGGAATACCTTGGCATCAGGCCACTGACAATGGTCTCCAGTGTGGCTCATGGGTGTAGTCCCTGGATTGGCCCACACAGGTGGGTATTGTATTCACTATCCACTTATCTGGGTTACTATTGTGGGTGGCCAGTGCTGTGCAATGCTAGCCATGTATGTGATCTATATCCCATAACATGGACAGTGTCTGGATTGTGCACATGTCCCACATGCATGTCCTGTGACATGTGGAAGTGTACTTGAGGTCTCTGGGGCATGTTGTGTGGACAGATTATTATCATCTGATGTGGCATTCCTCACCTCATTTGGTGAGGCCTGGCTATGGAACTGAGGTTGTGCCTGCACCAACATTGACAGCATGATACAGATATTAAGTGGAGTTAGTGGCATCTATCCATGCAGGGCATGTGTATAAGGAATGGTATTCCCTTTGTAGGTTACATTTGTAGACTCTACAGTTGTTGCAGGCGCCCAGTGGGGAACATAGCAAATGACCACTATAAGCATTTATTTGCCTATTGTGAGGATGGAATAGGGTGTTATGTCCTTTTACTTGCTTTATAACACACACTCAGTCAGGAGATGTTACACATCACAGTACATTCTGATGTCAGTGTCAGTGTTGTGGTCAACAGGCATGTAGTCCACTGCAATCACACTGTGGTTACTATCTGTGGGCAATATGCAGGGAACTACCAATATAGTGGCTGTTGCCTAGCCAAGTGTGTTTGTGTATAAGACATGGGTGGAGAGTGTTCTCCGAGTAATACAAGGGTTACCTATATTGTTCACCATTCCAAAATGTCACATGCAGGGCTATGGATTGTCTACACAAGCCTCTCTGCTGTTTGACATCTGTTGTCCTTGTAAGATGGACATTGTGACATATAGTAGGTCCTCAATATAATAATTTAGCAAAACCCATCCCACAACGTATCCTGTCATTGCATAATCACAGTAATCTCCACACAGGATACTGATGACAGACACACAGATACACACTTGCCAGTACTGAAGTTCAAACCCCTACCTTGCTATGTATAGCTACTTCAGTGTACCACATTTATTGCACATGCCACAGAGCTTATTGGATGGATGTTATCCCAAGGTACTTCTAAGGTGAGGAACATCACCAGCCCTTGTAAATACTGGCATTGGGTGATGTAGTGCGTGAGAGTTCCCAAAAATAATTCTACCTTAATCACACATTTACATTTGCCAGGGGTGAGGTTCAAACCTCTAACAACCTTTACAAACCATTATGTTACACAGTTACCACATGCACCACTGACCTGGCATGGTTTAGGCTTCACAACAGGTACTTGTAAGGTGGATGATATTTGCAGGACTGCTAACGGCAGGCTCTGAGATTTGTACTGGCTGTAAATGGGGCCAAAATCTATGAGGTACACACATACATATGTACACACACAAACACTTGTCAAAGATGAAATTCAAACCCACAGCTGTGTAGTTACTGCTACCACATTGTTTTGTATTTATGGCATGCACCGTGGAGCTTATATGGTCAGGCCTTCTTCAAAGGTGTATTTCAAGGTAGATGCCATCAGCAGGCTTGCTAATGTAGGGCAATCGGGGGTGTATTGACTGTGAATGGCCTCAAAATCATTGCTCTCTACACACACAAACAAACACAGACACACACACACACACACACACACACAGTTTTACATTTGCCATGTCTGGGATTAGAACTCCTACTTACTGTGTACATCACACTGTAGTATTAAGCAGTTATTGCATGTGCCAAGGAACTTACAGAGCTGAACCTTGTCCAAAGAGGTACTTCAAGATGACTGACATCAGCAGGCTTACTAAAGTAGGGCAATGGGAGGTGTGGTGACTGTGAATGGCCTCAAAAGCATTTATCCCTATGCACACACACACACACACACACACACACACACACACACACACACACACACACACACACACACATGCAGTTTCACAGTTGCCATGTCTGGGATTAGAACTTCTACCTAACTAGTACATCACACTATAGTATTCTGCAGTTATTGCACACACCACGGACCTTACTGGGCTGACTCTTCTCCTAAGAGGTATTTCAAGGTGACTGACATCAGCAGGCTTGCTAAAGTAGAGCAATGGGAGGTATAGTGACTGTGAATGGCCTCCAAATCATTGATCCCTACACACACACACCCACACACACACACACACACACACACACACACACACACACACACACATACACACACACACACACACACACACACACACACAAACACAGAGTTTCACAGTTGCCATGCTTGGGATTAGAGCTCCTACCTAACTAGTATAGCACACTACAGCATTACATAGTCATTGCACGCGTCATGGAGCTTACATCGGTGAACCTTATACAAAGAGGCATTTCAAATTGACTGACATCAGCAGACTTGATAAAGTAGGGCAATGGGAGGTGTAGTGACTTTGAATGGCCTCAAAATCATTGATCCCTATACACACACAAAGTTTTACAGTTGCTATGTCTGGGATTAGAACTCATACCTAACTAGTACATTACATTATAACATTACACAGTTATTGCATGCACCATGGGGCTTACAGGGCTGACCCTTCTATAAAGAGGTATTTCAAGGTGACTGACATCAGCAGGCTTGCTAAAGTAGGGCAATGGGAGGTGTAGTGACTGTAAATGGCCTTAAAATCACTGATTCCTGCACAGACAAAGAAAACACACCCACAGAGTTTTACAGTTGCCATGTCTGGGATTTGCACTCCTACCTAACTAGTACACCACAGTATAGCATTATGCAGTTATTGCACGCACTGCAGCACTGAGCTTACAAGGCTGAACCTTGTCCAACGAGGTATTTCAAGGTGACTGATATCAGCAGGCTTGCTAAAGTAGTGTAGTGACTGTGAATGGCCTCAAAATCATTACTCTTCACACACACACACACACACACACACACACACACACACACACACACACACACACACACACACACACACACACACACACACACACACACACACACACACACACACACAGTTTCACAGTTGCCATATTTGAGATTAGAACTTCTACCTAGCTAATATGGTACACTATAGCATTACGCAGTTATTCCCCATGACACAGAACTTATAGGGCTAGTTCTTGTCCAAAGGTGTATTTAAAGGTGAATGACATCAGTAGGCTTGCTAAAATAGGGCAATGGGAGGTGTAGTGACTGTGAATGGCCTCAGAATCATTGATCCCTGCACCCACAAACAAATGCACTCACAAAGTTTCACAGCTACCATGTCTGGGATTAAAACTCCTAACTAATTAGTATGTTACACTATAGCATTGTGCAGTTATCATACGTGCCACAGAGTTTATAGGGTTAGCTTTTGTCCAAAGGTGTATGTCAAGGTGAATGACATCAACAGTCTTGCTAAAGTAGGGCAATGGGAGGTGTAGCAACTGTAAATGGCTTCAAAATCATTGATCCCTACACCCACAAATAAACGCACACATATACACACACACACACACATACACACACACACACAGTTTTACAGTTGCCACATCTGGGGATTAGAACTCCTACCTAACTAGCATGTTACACTATTGCATTACGCAGTTATGGCATGTATCATGGAGCTTAAAGGGCTAAACCTTGTCCAAAGACATATGTCAAGGTGAATGACATCATCAGGCTTGCTAAAATAGGGCAATGGGGAGTGCAGTGTGCTTGAATGGGCCATAAACCATTCTTCTTGAAACACACACATACAACACTCAGTCACACACAACTTTACATTTTTCAGGACTGGGTATACAACTCCTAGATGAATAATGAATTGTACTATCATGTTACACAGTTATCACAAGCACCACAGCCACTATAGCTGAGGGCTACCAGATGCAAATGTCTACAGTAATAGACATCGGCACATCATGTGATATTGGCCAATTGGATGTGTGGTGGGTAGGGAAGGCCTCATAGGTTCATAGGTTCATAGGTAGGTACTAGGCTATTGGCCCTAGGGCCTATATAAGCCTAGCCAAAATGGTACCTTGGCTTTCGCCACCCAAGAAAATAATTTTCTTGTGCCCCTGTTGAGCAGAGCCACAGAAGTGATCCCCGAGGTGAAGTTCCTATTTCCCATCCAATCATCAAGATTTTTCATGAAGAGTGCTAATGAGGAGCTTTGTTTGATATAGATAGGTAGTTTGTTCCAGAGTATGGGAAGTCTCTGGGACAGGAATCTATCCCTCCAGCATGTTCTGTTTATTGTTGTGACAAGGTTTAGGTCCCTAGAGCATGTAGCTCAGAGGGATTGGGATTTCTTTAAGTGAAGCATGTCCAGCAGCTCTGGATTTGATATAGCTTTGTATGTTAGGCAGAGATCGCCGCTGAGTAGGCGATATGCAACGGAGTAAAGCTGACATTTTTTGAGATGGTCTGTGTAGGGCATCTGTTTAATTAATCTGTTAATCCTCTTTGTGAGGTATTTCTGTGGCCTTTCCAGTTGTTGTAGATGTCTTGTGAGGTACATACCAAAAGGGGTGCTGAACTCTATAATGGGTTTAATAAGTGACGAGTAGAGGGAACAATGACCTTTTTTTTCCTGGATGAGAAACCTTTTGTGATGAGGTGTGCCACATAGAAGGATTTCCTGACTACTGTGGCGATGTGATTATCAAAGGAGAGACTACTGGCCACCTGTGTCCCAAGGTCACTTATCATACTTTCGGTGTTAAGTAGACTACTGCCTATGTGGTAGTCCATGGGTACAGAGTTTGTACCAAAGGGGATGACAATGCACTTTTTGGCATTGAGCTTGAGGTCACGGCTTTGACACCAGGCATCTGTCTCAGTGACGCCCTTTTGTAGGATGTCCACATCATTAGGAGTTTTGATTATGGCTCTTAGTTTGCAGTCATTTGCAAACTTCGTTAGCCAAAGACCTTCTGTGTTAGCCTTTACTTCACAGAAGTAGATACCAAACAGGAAAATACCCAAGACTGAACCCTGTGGTACTCCACTTGTCACTGGTCTGAAGTCGGATATGGAGTCTGCTACTTTCACAGTGTGGGTTCTGTCAGTGAGCCAGTTGGCAACCCATCTTGTAATATAGGGATTTATACCTAGTTTAGTGAGTTTATCTATAATTCCAGAGTGAGGGATGGTGTTGAAAGCCTTGGCGAGATCTAGATAGGCTGTGTGGACCACCTTACCCTCATCTACAGATTTGGTGACTGCTTCAAAGAAGTCTATCAGGTTTAGGAGACATGATCTGCCTTTTACAAACCCAAACTGGGTGGGGTCCAGAGTTTGGAGATTACCAGTGTCTTTCTTTATAAGTTCCATGATGATATGTTCCATGACCTTGCAGACCAGGCTCGTCAGGCTAATGGGGCAGTAGTTCCCCGGGTCCGTGGTGGCTCCCCCTTTGTGGAGTGGGATAACTGTCACTGTGTGCCATTCAGTGGGCACAAAGCCTGATGTGAGGCTATGATTGAACATGATACTTAAGTGGGGTGTCAGTTCATTCTGTAGTTCATGTAGAACGCAGGCTGGGATGTTGTCAGGTCACATGGATGCTGTGTTCATGGCTTTGGAGAGTGTGTTTTTTACCTGTGCAGCCGTGATTACAGGAACTTTGCATTCTTCCGGTATAGAGATGGGCCCTTTAGGGGGTGAGAGAGGGGTAAAGTTAGCACTAAACCTATCTGCCAGGATGTTGGCAATATCAGTTGGTTCTGTACATTCATGATGGGAAGTTCTTTGTCACTGTCTGTCTCTCTCTTCCCCACATCTCTGTTTCTGTATGTTTGACCTATTATAGTGTGTTGTCCTTGGATATATGTGTGTATTCCTATCCGATGTGTGCACTAAGCATGAATGGTGTGCAATATGGTGTGTGTCCACAGAAATCTGCAACTGACAGATATGTATAGTCCACTGTTGTTGTCAGACATGGGCTTCATTTCTCTAAGTGTGTGGCAGCATGCCCAGTATGACCTTCTGTTTTGAATGTGTGAATCCATTACAGATCGATTGTACTCCAGTGCAGGCATTTGTGTTCTACACCTGCAGCTAGCAACCTGTTTCTGCAGGATATCTGTAGATAGGTTGACAATATGGAGTCACAGTGGGCAAAGGATAGTGGGATACTGCAACTAATTGTGTCTGTGCTGTTTGTGCTACATGGATTTGGTGTTAGCAGAGATATTCAGACATATGTACTGTTTACGCTGTGATGTATTATGTCATCAACTACCGACAGATATACTTATTTGCTCACAGTAATTTTATGGGGAATACAAGATGAAAGAAGCTTTTTCCAGTATTGTGGACCGCAGCCTAAATATTCTTGCACACTCATGCCTTTCTGGAGGGAGAGCTGCAGACACTTGCTGATGGATCTGTGTAAATGGTCCATCACCTTGGTACTGTGGTGGCTGAGGATCCCCTGCTTGTACATCTATCGACATGACAGAATGGCCATATCTTGCTGTGGCCATACCTCTCAGCTGAACAGATTCACACAGGTTACCCAGAGGCAGGGCTCATATATCTGATTAGTTCCCCTTCACACTGTGGTTTATGAGCAGGTTTTTAGCCACCCATTACTGGGTTTGCAGGCAAGGATAGTATGGGCACACATCAGAGTTTCAGACTTCACACATTCCATGCTGTTCATGCTTCTCCATCCCCCTCTGTTATTCTATCCTCTTCCTAACATTATGCGAGCGATATCTGATAAGTATCTCTATAGTTACCCCTTCATCCCAGTGGTATTTAGGGGTTGGTCCACAGCTCATGCAGTAGGACATGGTTGGCATGCTTCTGGGATTTCTCAACATGGCCTTGCATTTTTGTTCTGTGGACTGCGTTATGTTGTTATTTAGGACTCCTGAGATAACATACATTGGCAGTATGGGTGAGGCACAGGCCTTTGACAGAAGACTGTAGGGCATTTGGTAGTGATGCAGGCCATCTGTAACAGGCCAGTGCCTTCTGTCACTCCTACAGTCAAAGGCTGCAAGCTACAGGATTCCTCTGGGGTGACAGGGTAGGTGTGCGAGGTGTTAATGGCAATAGTTCCTGTCCTTATTAATCCATTGGTGTGGATGCTGGCATGGTGCTGCTTACAGCTAGGGACACACCTGCATGGGACACCTCTTTAGCAGGCTGCATTGTGTGGGTATTCCCATACAGAAGTGGGGGTCATACTGTACTCATTCCCAACAGCAGAGATATGACCTTTGATCAACCTGTGGCTGATGGTGGGTTGAGCTGAGTGCATGTGGGTTATGGAAGCTTCTTGCAGCTGACTCACAAATATATCTGGGACATTCCCCTTATGCTGGCTTGTGCGGGGACATCAGCAGTTTCTCATTACTTCATAACTGCGCCTTTTGGTGTCTGACAGTGATTGGCCAGACTACATCAGTATTCTGTACTACACAGACAACTAATGTACTGCTAACCTGTATGTGCAATTCCAAAGGTGAGTGCATTTGACAGTTACATTTTATATACTCTGTCTAGGGTACTTCCACCTGTGTACTGTGTGTATGCCTGGGCCCACATTCATGCCATATCCATCTTTCAGATGGTGACTGATATTACATCTGAATAATGAGTATGGATAACTGCTGGAATGGGTCTTGCTGGGATGCATTGTGTCTGGCACTGTAGTTGTCAGAACATGACCCTTTCATCAACAGTATTGGCCATAGGCCATCGGGACACACCCCTCCATCCCTACATGCTGACCACATCCACACATTATATAACACACACAGCAACCTAACACACAACAGCCCTGCATATTGTACATGTGCAACAATCTATCCTGCTAATTTGGTCAGCTCAGGTAATCTGTGCTCCACTGTTATTAAACCCACACGTACATGTTACTACATTTCTATGTAGGATTGTGGGGGGGCACACCTGACAACTGTAAACATTTGCTATGACTGTACTGGTATTTCAGGTACACTGTTGGCTTCCATTTCATTCTGTATTCTGACCTATCATGCAGACTAGAGGCATATCAGTGGAGTACAGATCTTAGGTTTTATTGACCTACATTTCAGTAACAAACTTCTTACCCTTCAGAATTCAACTGCCTGACCTGTTGTAGTCTGTCTGTGTAGGTCTGCAGGGGGGCTGTTCTCCATTGCCATCAATTGGAAGCCTTAGCACAGCTTTTCTTTGTGGTCATCTACACTTGTTCTGCTGGATGAGACTGTTGTTGGGTATGTGAGCCTCACTGGCATGCATGTGTGTGTTATATGGACGCACATTTGGCCCACCACATGTCCTGCAGAGGGATTTGTCACCTTGTCTAGTACTGCTTACTTTGTTGACACCAGTATCTGTTATGGATTTCATGCTGCCCATATAGGTGTCTGCTGCCATCCCAGTCAGCCACCTGATTCCCTTGCATGCTCACATTCATACCATAGATACAAGTAGGAGAACATACTACTCCATTCAGCAATTGATAGGGAGAATGACTTACCTTGTGGCTGTGCCAGTATTGAGGATGGTGCTGGAGGGTTGCT